>NC_138774.1:156062508-156084333 GCF_965119305.1 Pelophylax lessonae
TAGGCGATGTTAAAAAAAAAAAATAGCAGGGACTCTTCAAAAAGATACCTTCTAGCAAAACACTTCGGCACCCCTACAGTGTGTTCAGGGAAACCCCACTGACTCGCGACAATCTTGTCAAAATAGGCAGGAAAGGGGAAAACCTGCGGATACCGAAATGTACCGACGTCCGACACCGTAGCAGCTCAGTCCTCCAGTTTTAAATTTTTCCCACACCGATACAATCAGTGCATTCACTAGCGCCTTTTCATGTGCGGCCGTAGTGGAAGAGGAATCATTCTCACTATCCGAGCACTCAGGGTGCGTGGATGCAGACCCAGTAGGGTGACTCGCGGCCAGATAAACCTCAGAATCTGAGGAGACAGAGGATGCAGGCGGGGGACGCTTGTTGCCCATCCTGTGTTGCAGGACCATATCTACCCTGGACACTAGTGACTCTAGGGACCACCGTCAGAGCAGACAAGACGGACTGGGACCCAGAGGGCCCCGCAGCCTCAGAGGGGGTCAGGTGGTGAGACATGCTCCAGGGACTCCATAGGTTAACCTGGGGATCAGTAGCAAAAAGGGAAAAATGACTGATAAACCCCCCATCGCTGCACAAGCGGCACCACAAGTCCCAGCGCACCAAATTTGCTGCTAAAACAGGAAGACTGAGGCATTTTGCACCCACAGGGACTCACCACCACTGACTCAGAATAGAGCAGAATGCCAGGCTGCACGCTGCGTGGCAATCAGAGAGAAGGAGGAAATCCAGGAAGTAACACTAGAGGCTACTGCCGAATCACCGTTCCAATGGGTTCACAAACATGTCCGCCGCTTTATATCAATGGGAAACTATAAGAAAATGGCCGTTGGACTACACAAACATGACCGCCGATGGCTGCAGTGCCATCCACGACAAAATGGCAGCTAAACACGGCTCCCTGGACCCCCAAAAACTAAAGGGCGGTAAGGAGGGGCCCTGGCATGTGCCCCCATGAGGACCGCCCCCCCAAAACTGAGTTTTTAGCAGCCAATGGTGCATGCCCCCCCCCAATGCCTGCTCAACACCCCAACACAGACATATCAGGTATGGCAATACCGGGGGGGGGGGGGGGGGAAGCTAGGTGTGGGTTATTGGGGGGTGGTCCACAGGGAGACCCCGATAAATGAGGGGGGACGCTATGTGGGAGGGAATGGAATCGGGGGGTCCAACCGTCCCTGGGAGGAGCCCACGTCCACCCCAAAAGTCCACCAGTGGAAGGGGGGAAACTACTTACCACACCATGGAAAACGGGTTGGCACTACTCCAGACAGACCACCGCACCATAAGAATGGGGGTGCTGCAGACCAGAGGTACGCTGTGACTCCGGTCGTGACCAGGTCTATGCGGCGGCCAGCCCCCAGTCCAGTGCGGCTATGCGGCGGCTGACCTAGCACGGAGTTGAGGTTGGGTCGTACTCCCTGGCCGGAGTGGGAAGACCATAAGAATCTAGACTATCCAGCCGGTCGCCCAGTCCTCACAGGAACAGAAAATTACAAAAAAGAAAAAAAAAAAAAACTGTTAAAGACAAAAATGCTAAGACCAGAGAACCCAGCAAGGAACTAGGTCCTTACTCCTGTCTAGGCAGAAAAAACCATGCCTGTAGCAGGAAGTGGGAGTATACCCCCTGGGACTGCCCCATAGGCGTGGTAAAGCTTTGTCCTGCCTAGTGGCCTACTCCTGTAGGGGGCAGCATAACACAGCGGTCAAGAGGATTCTGGGGCTGTGTCCGTCAATGAACAAATAAAAAATACAAATTAGAATGAACAAACTAAACCCTTTATAATGGCACAAAAGCCCACAAATAGTTGAAAACTTCTAAAATGAAAGCCTCTATGTAATGACTAATGTAAAACTTACCACTTGTGTCACAGGAGCTGCTACAGGGGCGGAATTCCATGTTGTAGAAGTGCTTGTTCTGGCTTGCCAGTTTGTCCCACCAGTAAGTTTCTTCTCAGAAGGCTGATTCCATTGCATATCAGATCTAAAAGACCAGTAACAAATGCTTCATATCTCTTTTATTCAGGGTGAAAATATCAAACATCACATAGTCCATTTGTCAACCATATTGTCCGTATGTCATTAATCACACTTTACTGAATTCAAACAAAGTATGCAGATACAGCAATTGTAATAGTGTCTCAGAATGCGTTGCATTGTCTCAGCACAACACACTGACAATTCAGAACTTCAAAACACCACTTATCTACAAATGTAGAGCTGTTTCTTTTTCTAATGTAAACATAAATGCTGGCTTCACACTTGCGCATTGTAGTTAACTCTAACATCTATTGCTATGTGTGTTGCGGTGGCATTCATTTACCACACATACAATGCATTCTGATGTGTTGCACTGTCGAAAATGCAACAGGAGCCAATTCTTAGGCATTGAAATGCACAGCCAGCCCATTTAAAATAACTGGGCTAACTAAAAGCAGCATTCCTCAAAGCAAGAGAATACATGTGTTGCACGTGCACAAAGAGGCTCTTAACGTCAAAATATATTTTGAAATTAACAGCATACGAGATCCCAATGAAATAACTAAAAACGAGGAGCCAAAGAGCTAGAATAGGAGCCCTAATGACCTGGATATGGCTTGCTTAAGTTATTCCTTGAAAACCTGATTTCTGTACTCCCTGTAAATACTATTCTGTGAACTGCAGGAAAACTGGATTTTTGACTTACCATAAAATCCCTCTCTTAGGTTCATTGATGGATGCAGTCCTCTGATGCATATCAGTAGGGTAATACTGCCCCCTACAGACACTAGGCAGAAAGAATTTCTGGCTACGCCTATTGGCAGTCCCTGGGGGTATACCCTCTCTTCCTGCATAGGATGTCAGTTTTGTATCAAAGCAGTGTCAGAGAAACACACCAACCCACTCAAAAAATTAGAGGGGCAGGTACTAGGTCAGTCAATGAACCTAAGAGAAAAGGATTTTACGGTATGTCAAAAATCCAGTTTTCTCGATTTTTCATTGACGGACGCAGTGCTCTGATGCATATCAGTAGGGACGTCCCAAAAGAGTACCAAAATGAGGGGTGGCAACCAGAACAAAGAGAAAACAGTCCCCCAAGGACAACATGGCCAACCAGGCAACACAGGACACCTCAAAACAACCAGATGAGGTCTACCTGAAAACAAACAGAAAAAACTCCCTCAAGGAAGGCCAAGAGGCCCCCTAAACCGCAGCCTGCAAAACCTTGCGGCCAAAGGAGGAATCCGCAGATGCAATCACATCCACCTTATAAAATTTGGTAAAGGTGTGAACAGATGACCAAGTCACCGCCTTGCACACCTGAAGCACAGACGCCTGATGGTGAAAAGCCCAAGAAGCACTAAGCGCCCGAGTAGAGTGCGCCTTGACAGGGAAGGGCGGAATCTGACCCCTAATGGAATAAGCCTGCACCACTGTCTGTCTGATACATCTGGAAATAGTCGCAGCAGACGCAGGCAGCCCCTTCTTTGGGCCATCCGTGAGCACAAAGAGCGAGTCAGACTTGCGAAAAGTCTTGGTAGATGCCAAATACACCTTGTGCGCCCGAACATCATCCAGGGTATGCAGAGCAAATTCCTTAGGAAGTTTTGGCTTAGGACATAAGGAAGGTAACACGATGTCCTCATTTAAATGAAAACTGGAAACCACCTTCGGCAGGAAGGACGGATCCAGCCCAAGTACCACCTTGTTCCTATGAACCACCAGATAGGCAGAACGACAGGACAGCGCCGCCAGTTCCGACACCCTGCGCGCAGAAGTGATAGCCACCAAGAAGGCCACCTTCTGAGACAAGGTAAGCAGGGGGACTTACCGAATATTCTCAAAGGGAGGCCTCTGGAGAACCGACAGCACTAAATTAAGATCCCATGGCGGTAGTGGAGGTCGCACTGGAGGTAGCAAGTGTCCCACCCCCTGGATGAAACTACGCACCAGGGAATGGGCGGCCAATGGCCTCTGGAAGAAAACAGCCAAGGCCGGGACCTGACCATTGATAGTACTAAAGGCCAACTTTTTGATCAACTCCCTGTTGAAGGAAAGCCAAGATCCGAGCCACCGAATAAGAGCGAGGGTGGGTCCCAAGGGACTCACACCACGCAATGAACGACTTCCACGTACGATGATAAATCTTCCTGGAAGTCGCCTTCCTCGCTTTTAGCAGAGTGGGAATTACTGAAGCAGATAAAACCCTGTCTTTCAGCACATGGCTTTCAACAGCCAAGCCGTCAAAGCCAGCGACTGTAAAGCAGGATGGAAGATTGGCCCCTGAGAGAGCAGATCCACCCTGAGAGGAAGTCTCCATGGGGCGTCTGTGACAAGCCTGACCAGGTCGGCGTACCAGGCGCAACGAGGCCAGTCCGGAGCCACAAGAATGACCGGAATCCCTTCCGCCTCTATCCTGCGAAGAAGTCCCGGCAGCAACTTGAGAGGAGGAAAGACATGTCAGCCGGTACTGGCCCCAGGGGGCCACCAGCACGTCTGCCAGAGGGTCCCAGGTGCGGGCCACAAACCTCTAACTTCCTGTTGATTCGAGATGCCAACAGATCCACGTCCGGAGTGCCCAAGCGAAGGCACATCTGTTGAAACACCTCCGGATGCAGGGACCACTCCCCTGCATCCAAGGCCTGGCGGCTGAGGTTAATCCCTTGCCAATTTTCCACTCCCGGAATGTGGACCGCGGAGAGAGCCGCAACATGGCGCTCCGCCCAACGTAGAATGTCCGCCACTTCAAGGGCCCCAAGGACACTCTTGGTGCCCCCTTGGTGATTGACGTAAGCCACGGCCGTGGCATTGTCTGATTGAATGCGCACGGGACAACCGTTCAGACGGTCGGTCCAGTGCGTCAGGCAAAGCCGGATCGCTCTCAGCATTAGGACATTGATCGGCAATCGAGATTCCTCCAGGGACCAGATTCCCTGAGCAGAGTCCTGATTGAGGACCCCCCCCCCTCCCCGCACCCGGACAGACTCGCATCCGTGGTGACAACTGTCCAGTATATAGGGAGAAAGGATTTCCCCGACTGAAGCATCGGGGACCCGAAGCCACCAGACCAGGGACTCTCTGGTCCTGTGGCTTAACCCAATCCGAGAATCCAGAGAATTCGGGTGTTTGTTCCACTTGAGAAGAATTTCCCTTTGAAGAACCCTTGTGTGGAACAGAGCAAAGGGGACCGCCTTCAGTCCCAGTACTCTCATACCAGGTCCGAGTCGCCGGTCGCTGGACATTAACAAACGAACCGCTGACTGGATCTTCTGGAGTTTTTCCGGAGGAAGAAACACCCTGGCAGAGGACGAGTCCACGGTCAGGTCCAGACAGACCAGTCTCATGGAAGGGGTCAGAGACGACCTTTGAAGGTTCACGATCCAACCAAACTCCTCCAGAGTATGCATGGTGACCCCCCCAAGTTTTCCGTCAGCAACGTGGGGGACTGCGCATGGAGAATCAGATCGTCCAGGTAGCCGTGGACCAATATCCCCGGCTGTCGCAACAGTGCCAGGACCAGGGGCCAACAGCTTTGTGAAGACCCGAGGAGCGGAGGCGAGACCAAAGGGTAACACCACAAACTGATAGAGTTCTCCTCCCACGGCAAAACGGAGAAACCGTTGGTGAGCAGCACAGATTGGAATGTGAAGGTAGGCATCCTTGATGTCTATTGAGGCCAGGAAGTCCCCCTGATGTAGGGAGGCCACCACCGTGCGAATAGTTTCCATCTTGAACTTTTGAGCATGCACTAACGCATTCAGTGCCTTTAGGTGCAGGATCGGCTGCACCTTGCCCTCCTTCTTGGGAACCGTAAACAGGTTGGAAAAAAACCAGTGAAAGCGTTCCGCGTGCGGAACAGACACTATCACTCCTTGCTGTAGCAAGTCCTGCACTGCCCCATAGAGCGCTCGCAAGCGATCCAGGGAGAGGCGGACATTGGAAAGGAGAAACGGATCGAAACTCGATCTTGTATCCAGACCGCACAACCTCCCGGACCAATTTGTCTGGGATCCGGGTCAGCGACGCCTCCAAGAACCGGCAAAGGCGTCCCCCCACCCCAGTCACGGGTGAGGGTGCACCTTCAGGCCGACGGGGCCTTGTCTACAGGTCTGGCGGAACCGGACTTCTATTTCCCAGCCCAGGGACGCTTGGGAGCACCCGAGGGAGCCTTGAAGGGCTTAGCCTTATCGGCTGCCCCCGAGGGACGAGAATACTTTCTGTGAGCCAAATAAGGACAGGCCCCACCTACGGCGAGTCCCTACCCCTGGAAGCCTTAAGGAGAAATGTACTCTTACCCCCGTAACACCTTTAATAATGTCGTCCAGGGTAGCCCCAAACAGACGGTCCCCCTGAAAGGGGAATTCCGTCAAGGCCTTCTTAGAAGCCTGATTCGAAGACCAACACTTCCGCCAGAGCATACGCCTCATGACCACTGCAAAAAGCAACAGACGACCCAAAGGGGAAGCAATGTCCAGCCCAGCATCGCAAGCATACTGCAGCACCTGCACCATCTGGTCCAACAGTTCCCCAAATTCAGTAGGGACAGACTGGCCCTCCACGTCATGGCGTAGCGTCTGTGCCCATTCAGTCACCGTTTGGGTGACAAGGGCTGAAGCAAAGGCAGGCCCGTAGCACAGTCCCCACCATAGCGTACATGCTGCAGGCCACAGCCTCCGCCTTCCTATCCTCTGGGTCCTTTAAGGATGGGGAATCTTCCACCGGAATCACGGTAGCCTTGTTAAGTCTGGAGACCGGGGGATCCACCTTAGGTGGCACCGACCACTTCTTCGCCAGAGACTCAAAAGGGCAGCGCTTGGTAAACCGCCTAGACACCCCGGGAGAACATGTCTGTCACTCCCATTTTTTGGCGAGTAGGCCAGCAAAATAAGTGGGGAAGGAAAAAGACTTTTCCACCCTCGGAGGCTTATGGGTGCGCCAAAGGCAACCGCGCCCAGGAGCGACGACAGCCGCATCCTCCAATTTTAGGGTTTCGCGCACCGAGACAACCAGTGCATCCACCCGCGCCTTATTCTGCGCAGCAGAAGAGGCAGAAAGCTCATCCTCACTATCAGAGGAGGCACCTCACGGAGTCCGAAACATCAGAGGAGGCAGGGGTGGGGGGGGGTTGTTTCTGCTAGGGACACAAAAGATTCCAGGACTGCTGAAATCGCATCAGTGGACAGTTGCAACCTGGAGGACCTTGCGGCCTCCATGAAGGGATCAGGTGGGGACACATGGTCTGGAGGGGTCCATGTTGCACTAATAGGACCCGCCAGCAAGCTTTGAGAAAAAAGCATTTTTTGTTGTATGAAAAGGCAATGTCCCCACAGCACTACAGGCCCCCCCCCCGGGGGTCAGGCCCATGCTGCGGACCCCCGCAGAGAGAGAGAATAAGCCCCAAGCGACTCACTGTTCTTGGAAAGCAGCAATCCTCAAGAGGTCTGCACGTATCAGCGGTGGCTCAGAAAAGGAAATCCGAGCCATAAGCTTCCCGGGCTGAAGAGAGGAACTCCTCCCCCGAAAAGACTTCTCCCCCGAAAAAACGCCTCCAGGAACACCCATGGGCCTTCCCAGCAAAAATCCACCGCAAAATGGCCGAACCCCCCCCAAGATGGTAGCCACCATAACTGCAGACAAAGGCTACAACAAAATGGCGGCCCCGCGCGGCGATTGGAGACCCCAAGCCTGCCCTACTACATCATCCAGCCATGAAGGGCCATGCGAGAACAAAAATCCTGTTTTCTCTATTGTCCATTGAGGGACACAGCTTGACGATAATTAAGCAGCGTATGAACTTCCAAATGCAGTCTAGAAGGGTGGGCCCAGCAAGACAAATACAGATCCAGTCCAACAAGAGAAAAAGCTCACTAAACAGTAACTTTCAGAACCTTTCGATCAAAACTAGCATTTACTATAAAGGCCTTAGAGAATGTATGTTTAGAAGACTAGGCTGCAGTAGTACAGATCTGAGAAAGAGGCATGATGATGACAAAAGCCAGAGGTGCTCACTACCCTAGCTGAGTGGGCTTTAAGGATAAGTTCACTTTGTTTAAAAATAAATAAATGCACTTTTTTTTGCAGGTAACAAAAAATGTGAAATGTGTTATAGTAGGAGCCTGTAAACCAGGGGTCCTCAAACTACGGGCCGCATGCGGCCCGCCAGGGTCCTGAACTCGGCCCGCCGGCTGGGATGTATCATTCACATTGTTTTTTTTTCCTGAATCACCTAATTAGAGCCGGAGGCACTGCGCCCTAGCCCACCCATTTGTGTGACAATAGCGAATGAAAATTCGCTATTGTCACACGGATCCTCCTCCTGGCCAATCAGGAAGCGGGTCCGAGACCCGCTTCATGATTGGCCTAAAGGCGAACTCATGCCATTGGCCGAGGAGGAGGCAAGACAACTCGAGGAGACGCCGCCGCAGGTAAGTGCACTGACTGGTCTCTGCATTGAAAGGGGGCATGGCACGCTGGTCTCTCTGCATTGAAAGGGGGCATGGCACGCTGGTCTCTCTGCATTGAAAGGGGGCATGGCACGCTGGTCTCTCTGCATTGAAAGGGGGCACGCTGGTCTCTCTGCATTGAAAGGGGGCACGCTGGTCTCTCTGCATTGAAAGGGGGCACGCTGGTCTCTCTGCATTGAAAGGGGGCACGCTGGTCTCTCTGCATTGAAACGGGGCACGCTGGTCTCTCTGCATTGAAAGGGGGCACGCTGGTCTCTTTGCATTGAATGGGGGCACGCTGGTCTCTCTGCATTGAATGGGGGCACGCTGGTCTCTCTGCATTGAATGGGGGCACGCTGGTCTCTCTGCATTGAATGGGGTCACGCTGGTCTCTCTGCATTGAAGGGGGCACGCTGGTCTCTCTGCATTGAATTTGTTCATATTTTTTTTCAAACTATAGTCCAGCCCCCAACAGTGTCTGAGGGACCGTGAACTGGCCCCCTATTTAAAAAGTTAAAAAGTTTGAGGACCCCTGCTGTAAACCATTGCACCAGCGATCAGTAGATCGCTGATGCTTTGCAGGTCTCCTGCACACTGTCAGTGTATCTGCTTGCTTGTACATTCCGTACGGGTAAGCCGATACTCGGACGGTAAGACTCAATGAACTACCACAACGCTCTACAGCACCATTGTAGTTCATTGAAAACTACAAGCCGACAGCCACTAAGGATGTCAGGGCTTTTCGTTCATTCAGACACACAGAGCTGTTTTCAAATAGTAACAGCTAGTACAGGGAAGCTCTCCCCATACTGCTGCCACAGGGAAAGGGGAGAGGGGACAGCGGCTGCAGCACGGGAAACATGTTACATGTTCTACCCTAAAATCGGATGGAACATTTAACACGTTCCTTTAACAGTGACAGCAGACACTTATCTCAATACTCACTCGCCACCACAGCAACAGATCAAAACCACTTAAAAAAAAAAAAAAAAATCGGGAAGCTAGAGAACCTCCTTTAGGACCTTTTGTAAAAACAAACAAGAATCTGTTTGTAAGGAAGAGGTAAACCCTGATGGCTGCTTTAACACATCCTAGTAATAGAGAGATCTCCTTTGAGTGAACTGGTACTCGAACACAGAAAAGACAACACAATAATAAGATGATTCATGTAGTGTTTATGTCCTGGAATCCATCTGCCCTTTGCTCATCTTTAACGTTACTATCCTGAAAGAGGACTAGGGAAAACTTGGGCCCAATGGCTGACTAGAGACACATCCAGGATTTTAGTATTTGGCCTGAATCTACCAGTAGCTGTTGATAGTATAAAAATCATCCCAAGGAACAGAAAAAAGCTGAAGAATTAAATCCACTCGAGGACACTTAAGCAAAACTGGGCATGTGTGAGGTGGGAGGGGTTAAAGCCTTAAAAGAGCAAGCCTTCAGTTTTTATGTGCCTGGTGTCTCCTATAGGAGGAAATATAACCTAGGATTCCTAATCATCATCAAGCTGTGTTCTTCAATGAACAATAAAGAAAACACAATTCTGCAATTTAAGTAGAGAAAAGAATTATAAATATTTAAGCATATATATTCTGATTACTAGGGTCTTGCAGTACTACATGAGGTAGAATTTTCTGCAGCAAGCATTTGTACGTTTGTCAGCAGTATGCTCAATGCTTACCCTGTTTCCCCAAAAATAAGACAGTGTCTTATATTAATTTTTGCTCCCAAAGATGCCCTAGGTCTTATTTTCAGGGGCTGTCTTATTTTTCCATGAAGAAGAATACAGTGCACATTTATTGTTGAACAAAGGAAATGACCTGTATACGGTACGGTAGTAGTTGTCATCACAAACCAGCAAATGACATCCTCCCGTGTCATTTTGTTCCCCCCCCCATCTTCTGATCCTCCTGTTTCATTTTGATTCCTCCCCCCCCCCCATTTCTGATCCTTCTGTGTCACTTTGATTGCCCCGTCTGATCCTCCTGTGTCATTTTAAGTGATCCCACTCCCCCTCCCCTGTGCCAGTGGACACCTTCACCAGACATTCCCCCCACCCCTTTATCAGACATTCCCCCCCCTACCTCAGTCACCCCTGTGTGTCCACACAACATACCCAACTCCTGCCCCGCGCGACTCACTGACTAATTGTGAGTCAGCCAGACTCAGTCAGGGCAGAGCGAGCAGCAGGCGGCAGCTTGTCCTGGCGGCGACGTGGGCTCTCTGATTAAAAGAGACCTTGCACTTCCTGTCTGCTCCGGCTGTGCTGCGGCCAACAGTGAGCTGTGCGGCGGCGCCCACCGCTACAGGTCCAGATTTCAGAGCTACGGTAGCTTCGGGGGGGGGAGGGGGCTTCTTATCGGGGAGACCTTATGTTCGGGGGAGGCCTTATTATCGGGAAGGTGGGGTGCCTTATATTTCAGCAAGAGGCAAAACTGTAAGTAGGTCTTATTTTCGGGGGAGGTCTTACTTTCGGGGAAACACGGTAGCATTAGGTAACTTGTTCTACATTTCAAACTAGAATATAATCTAAATCTTCACTCTGTTTCATAATGCAATTTTGTTTTTAAAATAGTATCTCTTCGTCAAGACACAAATTTCACCTAAATCTTGACACAGTGAACCGCCAAGTGCCCAGATGCACTCAAACAGGCGTTACCTTATAAATGGTTCAATACTCTATAGAATATTTTATTTCAGTCTACACAATATAAGACACAGAAAAACATACGCTCACCTTTTTGACGGTGTGCCACCAAAACCGAGATCTACAAAACATGAATTTAATTATTTTATGTATATAGCTCTACAACACAATGACAATAAAAATGAACAGCAACACCAATCTGTCATGAATTTATCCACTAAATAATATGAACATAAATATGTAACACTGAGTTTCTATGCCATCTTTTTCATTCAATACAGTCAAATTACTTGCCCCAAAGTAGTGGAAAAAGAAATGTGCACATAATGGGCTATTGAAGTCATTTATAAAAAAAAAAAAAAAAAAATTGGACTAGTCTAGACTAAATTCATGATATTTGCCTCTATATCTGATCAGACTGGATCAAAGTCAAAATATATCTACTAAAACACAGAAATTAAATGGGATATTCTAAACAAAGAACACAACCACTTACTTCCCACGAGGTTAGCAAGTGAAGAATCAAGATCGTTGGCCAACAACCTTCCACTCTGCTGGCCTGCAGATACAGAGTTTTGGCTTTGTAGAGAAACAGTTGGCTGCAGTACATCATCTGTGAAGTAGGTAGCTGAAAAAAAAAAAATTTAACTTTTTTTTTATATAGAAAAACAGTAAATTCTTAGAGTCTGTAAATGAAAAGGGACCATATGCACCCATTAAATGTACTTCTTGCCGACATGGCCATCTGATGTACTCCGATGGCCCTGTGCACTAAAGCAGATGTCAATAAGTACATCTGTAAAGTATTTCATTTATTTTGGTCATGGTTTCGTTAGCTGTAGTTCACACACAGTCAATTCCTCAGTCGTACAGTTTCACATGTACAATCGTTGCATAAACATGAATGTCTGTTACATGCATTTGTAACATGCATGTGCGTATATCAAATAATTTCAAATTGATAACTGAATATGAAATGGACTTATGGTGTAAAAAACTGTTCAATTATCTAAAATGGAAAAACGTGCAAAAGGATTGTTCATATTACTTTCAATAATGAAAAAAGGGATTCCTGGGTGAGAAAAAAAAAAAAAAAAGAAGGATTTTGGACTTACCGTAAAATCCATTTCTCGGATGTTCATTGTTGGACACAGATCCTGATATTCATAACAGTTGAGTTATACTGCCCCCTACAGGAGTAGGACACTGGCAGAAAATAATTCTGGCTACACCCATGGGCAGTCCCAGGGGGTATACTTCCTCTCTCTGCTATAGCCACTCAGTTTTGTTACAAGCAGTGTCAGGAGAATTATAACTCCACAGAGGGGTGGGTGCTGTGTCTGTCAATGATCATCAGAGAAATGGATTTTAAGGCAAGTCAAAAATCCCATTTTCTCTTTTGTTCATTGACGGACACAGCTCCTGATATTCCCCAAAGCAGTGTAAAAAATGAGGGGTGGGAAAAACAAAAAAATTCCGAAGGCTAAACATTAGCCTACCAGGCAACAGGAGCTCAACCAAACAACTGGAGCCCACCTGAAAAAAACAACAACACACCCTCAAAGAGGATCAGGTCCTCTTAACAGCAGTCTGCAAAACCTTGCGATCAAAAGTAGCATCCGTAGATGCCAACACATCCACTTTAAAAAACTTTGTAAACGTGTGCACCGACGACCAGGTGGCCGCCTTGCAAACCTGCGTCACCGACGCCTGATGATGGAAAGCCCAGGAGGCACTAAGCACCCTAGTAGAGTGCACATTGACCGGGGAAAAGACAGAAAATCCCCTCTCCCGCAGACACATTTTCAGGTTTTGAGTAAGCCATGAACAAAAAAGGAAGAAGGGTGTGATCGCTGTGTCATATGATGTACTCCAACAAGAGGATTTAACAAGTAAACTAAAAATTTTCTTTATCAAACATCCTATGACATAAGGTATCTTCATATCCATTACAATAAAAAAAGTCCTAACGCAGGAACAATGGGGGAAGGGCAACATGGCAAAAAGGCAACAGAATCCAAACAACTAAACCAGAACAGGTTACAACCTCATGCAGCAGCCTGCAAGACTCACCAACCAAAGGTCATGTCCTCAGAGGCTTGAACATCCACTTGGTGAAATTTCATAAAAAGTATGAACTGAGGACTAGGTAGCGGCATTACAAACTTGAGCTATCAAAGCCTGATGTCTAATAGCCCAGGATAAATGACAGTCCTGATAATGAGCTTGAGAAATAAACAAATATCCATTGAGAAATGGTATATTTGGAAGCTGTGTGACCGTTCTTTGAGCCTTCAAGAAGTACAAGAGAATTAGACTGACGAATTGCAGCAGCTGACATCAGGTAAATCTTGACTGCACAAACCACAATCAAGGTATGAAAAACTTTGTCCCCTGGCATCTGAGGCTTGGGACAGAAAGAAGGTAACATCTGTCCTGGTTAAAATGGAGTAAAGACCTTTATGTAATAAGAGTAGCTGGGGCCATAAATCGTCCCTAATGATTTACAGTATATATATCACTGCTGTAACTGCTCCAGCTGCACCGCCCAACACAGCAGGGCAAGACAAATCAACCTTAAAACTTAAGAATATTGATAGCCAACAACCTCTCCTGTGGTGACCAAGTACCCTAGGACTGGGACAGTATCCAGAACTCCACCTCAGCTTAACAAGCTGGTGTCCATTGTCAAGATCCTGCAAGACATGTAAGGAATGATTTTTCTACTCCAGCACTGCTAAAGAGATCCACCAATTCACCACGATCCACCAATACTATGTTGCAGATACACTTATCTGCAACATCCCCCTGCCAAACAAACAAAAGGTCTGCAACCCTAACTGTACCTGAATGAGAGGGGCACCCTTTCACTGCAAGAAGGGCTTGTCTCTTGGCTTAGAGTGCTTTGGAGTCCAAGTCTTCTGGCAGAACTGGGCTTGGGGCCCTAAGCTTGCGGCTGGCAAAAAGGAATGCTTTTTTTTTGGGGGGGGGATGCCTTTTTCTATTTTAAGCAGGCTACTCGCAGTTTCCTTTTGGATTTCATATTCTCAGAGAAGGTATTGCTCTTCAAAAGTTAAGTAATCATCCTGTTTCTTACAAGGTAACTGCCCAGCCATAAAATCCTGCACATGTGCATAGACCGAACACTCCGCTGAGAGAGCTGTTGAATGGAGTCCATCAAGGCATCCACTGAGAAACTAGGGGCATGAGAAAAATCCTCCAGGTATCGCTGTGGTCAGGGTCAATATCTTTCAAAAACAACAAGCTCGGACCTTGAGGCTTTGAAATAGGAAACTGTTGGATTCACTGTAGATATACTCCATATCTTAGACTTTTTATCATGTATTGTTGAGCAAAGAATTTTGGCGGAACAAACACCTTTTCAGATGGAGAGGAAGTACATGGAAAGATTGGGGGATGAAAACCGTAATTGTAAGTTGGTCCAGACAACCTCCATGAGGGAAACCACAAAAGCCTTTTGGATCTGAGATATAAACTGGTTTTGAGATTCCTTTGAGAATCACTCTCCAGAAAAGTTTCTCCCTTTCCATCACTTGCTCTAGCAGTTCCTCAGTAGGCTCCTTCTCTGTTTAGAAGGAGGGAGGAAAGGAATGAAAACATTACATTACATTTGCAACCAAGATGATCTAATCCAGAAAGGTGTCTGGAAAGTTTGTGTGGTAATTCAGTAATCGTAGATGAAAATTTCTCCCTTGAGACAAAGGAACTTGAGGAAGGTGTCTCAAAAGGTAATGGAATGACCATACAGGTGAATAGAATTAGAACCACAAAGAATTCACTCACCACCAGGAAATATAGTGCAAGGGAAGTTGTGCCCATGCTCCTCTCTACCTGATAAAGGGAATATGGGAACCGTCTCCCTCCTGATCCCCCCCTCCCCCCCCCCTAATGGTCTCATGCTACTTTTCAGCAGTCCCAGTCAGCTGAGAGGAGAGGGTGCTGTTAAACACCTGTGTCAGTACCCCGAGAACAAGGTAGAGACTATGTCCCAACTAAGTCCTGTCTTTTTCTGTCAGTGGTCCCCACTGTGAACATGTAACAAATATGGGTTATCTCAATTTAGCTGCAAAAGCGAAAATACACTTTAAGCATTGAATAATCCAAAAAAAAAAAAAAAAATTTCTAATAACTCACCAATGGCAAAAACACCAAGTTCAGCACGGGAAAAGCATGCAGCAAAAGAGAACAGAAGACATTTTATTAGGTTAAGCATGCATAAGCTAACAAATGCATGTATGTTATTAGTACCCTTAGTCATCTTTCCAAACTCAAAACAATGTTATATACCAGTGGTCTCCAAACTGCGGCCCTTTACTTGCCTTTATCTAGCCCTTGAGGCACTATTCTTCCACTTAAAACAAGAGGCTATTGCTTCCACTGACACCAAAGATGAGGTACCGTTCCTTCCACTGACACCAACAATAGGACATTGTTCCTTTCACTGACACCAATAATAGGGCCCTATTCCTTCCACTGAAATCAGTAATTGGGCACTAGTCCTCCCACTGATACCAACGATGGAGCACTATTCTCCTGGTAACACCAACGATGGGGCACTATGCCTCCCAATATTACCAACAATGGGGCACTATTCCTCTCACTAAATCCAATGATCTACTATTCCTCCTCTTACCACAGACTCTGTAATTATTTTAATCCCATTGACCGCCAAGCAGGTTTGCTCCCACTGACACTGGGGCATTTTCTTCTCTCACTGGCCAGCGTTCGGTCCCCTTAAAGTCTGAGGGACAATAAACTGGCCCGGCCCATTTGTTTTTTTAGAAAGTTGGGAGACCCCTGTTATATACTGTAGCTACTAAAACAAGAAAAAGTAATTTTTTCTTTTTTAATTATACATCAGCATTAATGTAATATAACATATAAATTCAATATCATTTCAGCAAAGAAAATAGTAATTGGCATACAATTTTTATATACTGCAATTCAATTTAGGGTTTAAATGAAAGGATGACCAGACAAGAATTAGTGCCTCATAACAAAACCATTTTATGTGAGAAACTACATAGCTAACATTTCCTTCTGAAAATGCAAGTTGCCTGGCTGTCTGACTCCTCCTGCTTGAATACTGGGTCAATTTACTAAAATTGGTGCACCTAAAATCTAGTGCAGCTGTAACCAATCAGCTTCTAGGTTTTAGCCATGTCAAACTGCAAGCCAAAAATCGCAGCCTATGGTCGGCAACAGGCAAAAATCGGTGCGACGCCGACATCGATTTCCGAAAGTAGTTCCTGCACTACTTTTGGCGACTTCGGGGGCTATTTCAAGAGACATCTGTGTATTAACCCGCACAGATGTCTTTCAAATCGCCCCCAAACTCGCAAGGAAATGCAGGCTTGAAATTGCGTGAGTTGATTTCAAACCCGCCTCCAATGTGAATGAGGGCTTATTGTCAAAGCTTAAATTGAAGGTGATTGGTTACTATGCACTGCTGCACCAGATTCTGTGTGCACCAGTTTTAGTAAATTTGCCCCAGTGGGTCTGCATAACAACCAGGTAAGAAGCACCTTAAGAAAGTGGTCACCAATTAGAGCTTCAGCTCCCACACCTCTATACCCTTATAAGCGAGAGCAAGTTTTACATTTCTGGAACGGTTTTTTAAAATCACTTTGTCATTACTTAGGACAACAAAGTAATTGTATGTATGTATGTATGTATGTATGTATATATATATACATACATACATACATACATACAGAGTACAGACCAAAAGTTTGGACACACCTTCTCATTCAAAGAGTTTTCTTTATTTTCAGGTCTATGAAAATTGTAGAGTCACACTTCAAGAGGTAGTCACCTGAAATGGTCTTCCAACAGTCTTGAAGGAGTTCCCAGAGATGCTTAACACTTGTTGGCCCTTTTGCCTTCACTCTGCGGTCCAGCTCACCCCAAACCATCTCAATTGGGTTCAGGTCCGGTGACTGTGGAGGCCAGGTCATCTGGCGAAGCACCCCATCACTCTCCTTCTTGGTCAAATAGCCCTTACACAGCCTGGAGGTGTGTTTGGGGTCATTGTCCTGTTGAAAAATAAATGATGGTCCAGCTCAACGCAAACCAGATGGAATAGCATGCCGCTGCAAGATGCTGTGGTAGCCATGCTGGTTCAGTATGCCTTCAATTTTGAATAAATCCCCAACAGTGTCACCAGCAAAGCACCCCCACACCATCACACCTCCTCCTCCATGCTTCACGTTGGGAACCAGGCATGTAGAGTCCATCTGTTCACCTTTTCTGCGTCGCACAAAGACACGGTGGTTGGAACCAAAGATCTCAAATTTGGACTCATCAGACCAAAGCACAGATTTCCACTGGTCTAATGTCCATTCCTTGTGTTCTTTAGCCCAAACAAGTCTCTTCTGCTTGTTGCCTTTCTTTAGCAGTGGTTTCATAGCAGATATTCTACCATGAAGGCCTGATTCACACACACACACACACACACACACACACACACACACAGTCTCCTCTTAACAGTTCTAGAGATGTGTCTGCTGCTAGAACTCCGTGTGCCATTGACCTGGTCTCTAATCTGAGCTGCTGTTAACCTGTGATTTCTGAGGCTAGCGACTCGGATGAACTTATCCTCCACAGCAGAGGTGACTCTTGGTTTTCCTTTCCTGGGGCGGTCCGCATGTGAGCCAGTTTCTTTGTAGCGCTTGATGGTTTTTGTGACTGCACTTGGGGACACTTTCAAAGTTTTCCCAATTTTTCGGACTGACTGACCTTCATTTCTTAAAGTAATGATGGCCACTCGTTTTCCTGTACTTAGAATTTGTATTATGGCAAGAAAAAAGCAGCTAACAGTCTATTCAGTAGGACTATCAGCTGTGTATCCATCTGACTTCTGCACAACACAACTGATGGTCCCAACCCCATTTATAAGGCAAGAAATCACACTTATTAAACCTGACAGGGCACACCTGTGAAGGGAAAAGGCATTTCAGGTGACTACCTCTTGAAGTGTGACTCTACAATTTTCATAGTCATGAAAATAAAACTCTTTGAATAAGAAGGTGTGTCCAAACTTTTGGTGTGTGTGTGTGTGTGTGTATATATATATATATATATATATATATATATATATATATATATATATACAGTAAAACCTTGGATTGCGAGCATAATTCGTTCCGGAAGCGTGCTTGTAATCCAAAGCACTCTTATATCAAAGCAAATTTCCCCATAAGAAATAATGGAAACTCAGATGATTCGTTCCACAACCATAAGTCCTTCAGTTTATAGTCCATATAAAAAGATTATAGCATTGCGATAGGTTGTGTAACCATAAAATGTCCATCCACAAATAGCCGCTTCCACAAGGGGATTAGAAGCAAAATGCAGCAGGAGCTACAGAGTATCAAAGAGAAGAGAGGCGCCTCTAAATGTAGCAATATGGTTCCATTTAATGAAGGTTAAACATTTAGCAACTCACATGGTTGATCAATAAAATAGGCACATCTAAGTATGCAGGCATCCGGGGTAAAGCTGTCCACATAGACTATCTTCTGCACCTCCGGCTGCCAGTCTGTAATCCTGACCGGGAAGACCACCCTGGAGTAAAGCGATCTGAAAGCGAGGGGCAGCATGGAAGGGATGACGTAGATAGCAGTGTGGAGGATGGTCTATGTGGACAGCTTTACCCCAGATGCCTGCATACTTAGATGTGCCTGTTCCAATCATCAACCATGTGAGTTGCTAAATGTTGAACCTTCCTTAAATTTAACCATATTGCTACACTTAGAGGCGCTTCTCTTCTCTTTTATACTCAGCTGTGACTTGAGGCTACTTGTATATCAAGACATCGCTTGTATATCAAGTCAAAATTTATTTGAAAATTTTGCTTGTCTTGCAAAGCGCTCTTAAACCAAGTTACTCTCAAACCAAGGTTTTACTGTATATATATATATATATATATATATATATATATATATATATATATAGTTTTTTTTTTTTTTTTTAAGACAAACAAGGCTTTTTTGTGACATTGTCTTGCAATTTTTCTGCAATATTTAGATTTTTTTTTTTACCTTTTTTGACCAATGTTCATGTAACCCTTTCACATCCAGCTGGCCAGGCTAGTACACTGTAGAGATATGGCATTCATCCATGGTGAAATCCCCTTCCCCATCTTTCCCCGTTCTGCCCTCATCACCTTTGCTTCTTACCATTTCACAGCCCTTGTTGCTCTGTTGTCCTCTAAAATGCAACAACTGACTTTTGCTCACTCTCACAGCTCCCCTGTGGCTCCCTGCTATCGTGTTCTCCACCTCTCCCCTCTCACTGCCTGCCCAGGAATGCACTGAAAACCTGTGAATTTGCATGCAGGTCAACATAGCCTTGAAAAGGGCATTCCCTTTAGTATGCCCAATGTAAACTAAGAATTTAGCAGGACTTTTGTTATGCTACATTTGAAGTTTGTGTTTGCTAATATTTACATGATTAGAGGGGTTCTTTAAGAAACTTTGAAAGCTGTAAGTGAAAAATGATAACCTCCGGATTTTAGAGTTGTGAATTTACCTCTAATTTTGATCAGTTTGTAAAAATGCACAATTTCATTTACAAATATTTGTTCTTTATTAACTCAGTAGTTTTAGCTTTTAGATTTAGTAGGAGATTAGCAGAAACTTTGTTTTGCTGTGTTTGTGGCAGCTAAAAATGATTTTATTGTATATTTGGAGAAAGAAAAATGGGATTTTTGACTTACCGTAAAATACATTTCTCTGATGATCATTGATGGACACAGCTCCAGGTATTCATAACCATTGGGTTATACTGCCCACTACAAGAGTAGGACACTAGGTCGGAAAAAATTTCTGGCTACACCCATGGGCAGTCCCAGGGGGGTATACTCCCTCTCTCTGCTATAGCCACTCAACTTTGTAACAAGCAGTGTCCAGAGAAAAATAACTACGCAGAGGGGTGGGTGCTGTGTCCGTCAATGAACATCAGAGAAAAATGGATTTTTGTAAAATCTTACCGTAAAATCCTTTTCTCTTAGCTCATCGACAGACGTAGTCCTCGGTGATACACCACCTTCGGGTTATGTTACCTCCGCAGGAGCAGGACTAGACAGGAAATTAAAAAGCTCTGGCCACACCCTAGGGGCAGTCCCAGAGGGTATATCCTCTCTCTCTCTGCCTCAGCAAATCAGTTATGTGAAAAAGCAGTGCTTAGAGAATTTAACCCAACCCAACTCCAAAACAGAGGGGCGGGGACTACGTCTGTCGATGAGCTAAGAGAAAAGGATTTTACGGTAAGATTTTACAAAAATCCATTTTTCTCTAGCGCTCATCGACAGACGTAGTCCTCGGTGATACACCACCTTCGGGACGTCCCAGAGCAGTATCACAACTGAGGGGTGGGAAAATGGAAATCAAATCCCAATCTAGAAGGCCCAACCGGTGCCAACTAGAAGTTTACAATGCTCATCCTTAATGATGAGACTCAACAAAAAAATTTTCAAACAGAAAAAAACCCTCGAGGTAGACCACCGGTCTCCTCAAATTGCGGCCTGCAAAACCTTGCGGCCAAATGAGGCATCCGCCGATGCCGTCACATCAATTTTATAGAATTTAGTAAAGGTATGTACCGACGACCAAGTGGCCGCCTTACATACCTGGACCACTGACGCCTGATGGCGAAAGGCCCAGGAAGTACTGAGCGCTCGAGTGGAGTGCGCCCTAACAGGGAACGGAGGACTCTGACCCTTAATAGAATAAGCCTGTACCACCGTTTGTCTAATCCATTTGGCAATGGTCGCGGCAGATGCAGGCAGGGCCGGTGCAAGGATTTCTGCCTACACAAGCGAAGCTCCATTTTGGTGCCCCCCCCCAACGGCCACCCACCTCCCTTGCAAAAATGTTTCTTTCAATAATTTTTTTATATAAAAAAAAACACACTAATTTGTGCTTTTGTTAAGTGCATTTTATATTGCCACAGGTACAAATAGGGCATTAATATATATTGCTAAGACAGAGGGATTGAAATGGCTCACGAGGGTCAGGGATCAATCAAAATGAAAGAAGGGGGTTAAAATGGCACAGGGAGGATGAGGGGTTAAGAACTGAAGTGAACACAGGGCCCCTGTGTCATTTCAATCCCTCCCCCCCATGCCACTTTAACTGACAAAAGTCACAGACGCAGAATGCCATATCTTTGTGGGACTCACAGCAGGAGGGAGAGAGAGAGAGAGAGAGAGAGAGATGACAGAGGGAGGGAGGGAGAGAGAGAGAGAGAGAGAGAGAGATGAGAGGGAGGGAGAGAGAGAGAGAGAGAGAGAGAGATGACAGAGGGAGGGAGGGAGAGAGAGAGATAACAGAGGGAGGGAGGGAGAGAGAGAGATAACAGAGGGAGGGAGAGGATGGGGGGGATAGAAGACAGAGAGAGGGAGGAAGGGGGGGAGAGAGAGAGGACAGAGATGGGGGGGAGAGAGAGAGAGAGATGACAGAGAGAGAGAGAGAGAGAGAGATAGAGAGAGAGAGATGACAGAGGGAGGGGGAGGGGGGAGAGAGAGAGAGGGGGGGGAGAGAGAGAGAGAGAGAGAGGGAGGGGAGAGAGAGGGGGGAGAGAGAGAGAGGAGAGAGAGAGAGAGGAGAGAGAGGGGAGAGAGAGAGAGAGAGAGAGAGAGAGAGAGGGGAGAGAGAGAGAGAGGGGGGAGAGAGAGAGAGGGGGGAGAGAGAGAGAGGGGGGGGGAGAGA
>NC_138774.1:156084533-156327033 GCF_965119305.1 Pelophylax lessonae
ATCAGTAGAGTCCCTATCAGAGTCCCCCATAGAGCAGTATATTCCCTATCAGAGTCCCCCATAGAGCAGTATAGCCCCTATCAGAGTCCCCCATAGAGCAGTAGAGTCCCTATCAGAGTCCCCCATAGAGCAGTAGAGTCCACATCAGAGTCCCCCATAGATCAGTAGAGTCCCCATCAGAGTCCCCCATAGATCAGTAGAGTCCCCATCAGAGTCCCCCATAGATCAGTAGAGTCCCCATCAGAGTCCCCCATAGAGCCCCTATCAGAGTCCCCCATAGAGCAGTAGAGCCCCTATCAGAGTCCCCATCAGAGTCCCCCATAGATCAGTAGAGTCCCCCATAGAGCCCCTATCAGAGTCCCCCATAGAGCAGTAGAGCCCCTATCAGAGTCCCCCATAGATCAGTAGAGTCCACATCAGAGTCCCCCATAGATCAGTAGAGTCCCCATCAGAGTCCCCCATAGATCAGTAGAGTCCCCCATAGAGCCCCTATCAGAGTCCCCCATAGAGCAGTAGAGCCCCTATCAGAGTCCCCCATAGATCAGTAGAGTCCCCATCAGAGTCCCCCATAGATCAGTAGAGTCCCCATCAGAGTCCCCCATAGAGCCCCTATCAGAGTCCCCCATAGAGCAGTAGAGCCCCTATCAGAGTCCCCCATAGATCAGTAGAGTCCCTATCAGAGTCTACCATAGAGTCCCTATCAGAGTCCCCCATAGATCAGTATAGCCCCAATCAGAGTCCCCCATAGAGCAGTATAGCCCCTATCAGAGTCCCCCATAGAGCAGTATAGCCCCTATCAGAGTCCCCCATAGAGCCCCTATCAGAGTCCCCCATAGAGCAGTAGAGCCCCTATCAGAGTCCCCCATAGAGCAGTAGAGCCCCTATCAGAGTCCCCCATAGAGCAGTATAGCCCCTATCAGAGTCCCCCATAGAGCAGTATAGCCCCTATCAGAGTCCCCCATAGAGCAGTAGAGTCCACATCAGAGTCCCCCATAGATCAGTATAGCCCCCCCATAGATCAGTATAGCCCCCCCATAGATCAGTATAGCCCCCCCATAGATCAGTAGAGTCCCCCATAGAGCAGTAGAGCCCCTATCAGAGTCCCCCATAGATCAGTAGAGTCCCCATCAGAGTCCCCCATAGATCAGTAGAGTCCCCATCAGAGTCCCCCATAGAGCCCCTATCAGAGTCCCCCATAGAGCAGTAGAGCCCCTATCAGAGTCCCCCATAGATCAGTAGAGTCCCTATCAGAGTCCCCCATAGAGTCCCTATCAGAGTCCCCCATAGATCAGTAGAGTCCCTATCAGAGTCTACCATAGAGTCCCTATCAGAGTCCCCCATAGATCAGTATAGCCCCAATCAGAGTCCCCCATAGAGCAGTATAGCCCCTATCAGAGTCCCCCATAGAGCAGTAGAGCCCCTATCAGAGTCCCCCATAGAGCAGTAGAGCCCCTATCAGAGTCCCCCATAGAGCCCCTATCAGAGTCCCCCATAGATCAGTAGAGTCCCTATCAGAGTCCCCCATAGAGCAGTAGAGCCCCTATCAGAGTCCCCCATAGAGCAGTATAGCCCCTATCAGAGTCCCCCATAGAGCAGTATAGCCCCTATCAGAGTCCCCCATAGAGCAGTAGAGTCCACATCAGAGTCCCCCATAGATCAGTATAGCCCCCCCATAGATCAGTATAGCCCCCCCATAGATCAGTATAGCCCCCCCATAGATCAGTATAGCCCCCCATAGATCAGTATAACCGCCCCATAGATCAGTATAGCCCCCCATAGATCAGTATAGCCCCTCATAGATCAGTATAGCCCCCCATAGATCAGTATAGCCCCCCCATAGATCAGTATAGCCCCCCCATAGATCAGTATAGCCCCTCATAGATCAGTATAACCCCCCCATAGATCAGTATAACCGCCCCATAGATCAGTATAGCCCCCCATAGATCAGTATAGCCCCTCATAGATCAGTATAACCCCCCCATAGATCAGTATAACCGCCCCATAGATCAGTATAGCCCCTCATAGATCAGTATAGCCCCCCATAGATCAGTATAGCCCCTCATAGATCAGTATAGCCCCCGTAGATCAGTATAGCCCCTCATAGATCAGTATAGCCCCCCCATAGATCAGTAGAGCCACCCATAGAGCATTAGAGCCCCCCATAGAGCATTAGAGCCCCCCATAGATCAGTAGAGCCCCCCATAGATCAGTAGAGCCCCCCATAGATCAGTAGAGCCCCCCATAGAGCAGTAGAGCCCCCCATAGATCAGTAGAGCCCCCCATAGATCATTAGAGCCCCCCATAGATCATTAGAGCCCCCCATAGATCAGTAGAGCCCCCCATAGAGCAGTAGAGCCCCCCATAGAGCATTAGAGCCCCCCATAGATCAGTAGAGCCCCCCATAGATCATTAGAGCCCCCCATAGATCATTAGAGCCCCCCATAGATCAGTAGAGCCCCCCATAGATCAGTAGAGCCCCCCATAGATCAGTACAGCAGAGTGTACCTGTCCCTGTAGCTTGAGCACTAGAAGCAGAAGCACATTGCAGGGGGCGGGGAGCTCAGCATTTAGTGAAGGCGGCAGCAGAGGAATAACGTACAGTGATAGGAGGACAGGACTCTGAGGACATTTCTGGGAGTGCAGGCGATGATTGATAGCAGCTCCAGCCAACCAGCATCCTCTTATCAGTCGCCTGTGTGAGACTTGACTCCACTCAGAGGAGCCGACACTCGCACCCTCAGCACACTGTGAATTTCAGTGTGGGCGGAGCAGACGGAATAGGAGCCTGACTGACTGCTGGAGAACAGCCCGGAAGCTCTGCGTGCACCTGACAGAAGAATCTGTGCCCACACACGCAGATGCCCCCCCCCCCCCCCCCCCGATCCGCCACTGCACCCGCCACTGCACCGGAGCGGGACACCTGGCGCCGGCGGGCGGCGGCAACTCCGGATAATAAAGTATTTAAAAAAAAAAAAAAAAAAAAGGTTCATTAAAAAAAAAAAAAAAAAAAAAAAGGTTAATTTTTCCGCCCCATCCCTAGCTGCGGACCTGCCCGCCCCAAGCGGCCGCTTGGTCCGCCTGGTGGTTGCGCCGGCCCTGGATGCAGGCAAACCCTTTCTGGGGCCATCCGTGATCACAAAAAGTGAATCCGTCTTACGGAATGATTCCGTAGCTTTCAGGTATACCCTGATTGCCCGAACCACATCCAAGGAATGCAACGCATGTTCCCGATGATGCTTGGGCTGAGGACACAAGGAAGGTAGTACAATATCTTCATTCAGATGAAAATCTGAAACCACCTTAGGAAGAAAAGATGGCTTAGGATGAAGTACTACCTTATCCCTATGAATCACTAGGTATGGGGACTGGCATGATAATGCAGCCAGTTCTGACACCCTGCGAGCAGAAGTAATAGCCACCAAGAAGACCACCTTCTGGGATAAAGTAAGCAAGGGAATCTCCCTGATGTTTTCAAAGGGAGGTTTCTGTAGAACCGACAAAACCAAATTAAGATCCCAGGGCGGTAAGGGCGCGCGGACTGGAGGAGCCAGGTGCCGCACCCCCTGGATGAAATTCCGCACCAAGGATTTGGTAGCTAAAGGTTTCTGAAAGAAGATTGCTAATGCTGAAACTTGACCCTTGATGGTGCTCAAGGCTAGCTTCTGCTCAACCCCTTGTTGCAAAAAGGCCAATATTCGAGACACCGAATAGGTACGTGGAGGAAATCCTAAAGATTCGCACCACGCAATATAAGTCTTCCATGTGTGATAATAGACTTTGCTGGAAGTCGCTTTCCTTGCTTTAATAAGGGTAGGAATGACTGAAGTAGACAAACCTCTGTCCTTCAGTACTTGGGTCTCAATGGCCAGGCCATTAAAACCAGCGACTGTAAAGCACGAAGGTAAATAGGTCCTTGAGACTACAGACACTCCCTGAGACGAAGTTCCCACGGAACGTCTGCGACTAACATGTCCAAGTCGGCCAGGCCGGCTTGAAGAGGCCAGCCTAGAATTTCTAGGACCACTGGCGCTGATTGGATCTGAACCAGGCGTCCCTAGAGCTATCTGGCCCCGACCATCCGAGAAAGTCTGGTCGTTTTCTGTTCCCACACATTTATCAGATACCTGATAGTTATCAGGAAAGGTGATCTTTTCTGGTTGAACCTCAGGGACCGAAGTCACCCGACTAGAGGCTACTTGGCCTATCTGGTCAATCAGATCTGATTCCTGTGAGGTATCGGGACTAATCTTAGGAAAAGGTAAAGGAAAAGATCTATACAGGGAACGGTAACTACCGCTTCCTGTACTTAAATGTTGGAAGGGAAGAATCGCACCGGTAGTAGTGGTTGATGCTCGATCTAATGTCCTGAATACCGGTGAAAACGTCCCCCCACCCTGAAATCGGGTGGGGGCGCACCTTCAGGCTGTGTACTCCTTTACTTCGGGTTTGGCTGGGTTGGTCCTCTGCTTGTCCGACCAGCCCTTCTTGAACCCTCCTGGAGGAGTCTTGCCTTTCCCGGAAGTACCAGCCGGGCGCCCTTTATGGGCGGTAAAGAAAGGTCCTCGCTTGTTGCGAGGTTCCTTAGCTTTTGCAGCCTGTGGCAAAAAAGTACTCTTGCCCCCGGTGGCATCCTTAATGATTTCATCTAGGTTGGCTCCAAATAGACGATTCCCCTGGAAAGGGAGATTGGTCAAAGTCTTTTTGGAACCTAGGTCAGCTGACCAGCATTTTAACCACAGCACACGTCTGAGGATCACTGCTAACTTAGATGCATGCCCTAACAAGGGAGTAGTGTCCAAGGCTGCGTCACAGATAAACCGTAGCCCTTGTATGATCTGTTCTATCAAATCAGATGTCTCCTGGGGAATATCTTTTCCCCTAAGATCTTGGCGTACCATTTTCGCCCATTCTGTAAGTGTCTGGGAAACTAGACCAATAACAATTACTGGTCTAAATGCTGACCCTATCAGAGAAAAGATAGTGCGGGACTCCGCTTCTATCTTTCGATCCACCGGATCCTTAAAGGACGAAGTGTCCTCCACTTGAATAACCGTGGCTTTATTCAGCCTGGAAATAGGCGGATCCACGACTGGTGGTACCGTCCATTTCTTAATGATGGATTCCTCAAACGGATAGCGTCTAGCAATACGCTTGGAAATAGTAAAGGTACGTTTAGAATGTTCCCATTCTCCTTTAATCTGATTTCCAAAACATTTAGGTACAGGAAAAGCCTTCGCCGTCTTGATGGGCTTATTAGTCCCAAAAGGCCTCTCTGTTTCAGTTGCCTCTGCCGGTAAAGCCTCAAGTTTTAAGGTTTCTTGCACTGCCACAACTAGTGCGTCCACCAATGCTTCTTCCTGAATTATAGCAGGAGAAGAAGCGTCCTCCTCACTGTCTGAGGGGGCTTTACCTGGGATAACAGCCCTTGCAGAGGAACCTGCAACTGCAGTGACCATCTCTGAATCAGAGTCAGAGGTGTCAGATAGTATAGGGGTAGGCGGGGGTCGCTTCCTTGACCCCCGTCCCTGACAGGCCGCCTCCACCCGAGCCACCATAGACTCCAAAATTGCTGTAAATGACTCTATACTCTGTACACCGGCGGGTCCCGAGGCCCCCTCGAGGGAAACAGGTGGGGGAATATGTGTGGCAGGGTCCATAATAACTCCAGTTACTTCCTGGATGATATAATTCAAAGTAAAGAAAAAACTTTTTTTTTTTTTTTTTTTTTGACCCTCAGCGCCACAAAAAAAAACCCCTTAGTGTTACCTGCTAGGGATCCCTATCGATCGAGAGAGAGAGAGATAGACCCCCAGGCTCACCACTTGATGTTCAGAGTTGAACTGCAACAGCTTACAGCGCTGTCTTAGACAAACAGGAAGTCTTTTGGCTGGCTGCCCAGGAAGAAAGGAGGCGGCTTCGCCCCTCTGCACGCCTTCCGGCGCCTCCCCCAAGCTCCACGAGGTGTAGAATCACCTAAAACATGGCCGCCCCCATGCTGGAGACACGAGGCTACGCCAAAATGGCGGCTCGTGCGATCCAGCAAAAAAAAAATGGCGGCGGCCTGTGCTGACTAGCGGTGTGCTGCAGGCACACAACACTCTCTCTGCATGGGGATATGGCGTGGTTGGCGGTACCGGCCCTGGCGGACCGCATGGCCATTCGGGAGGCCTGCTATTAGCTGGAGATCTGACTTGGAAGGCAGTCTACATGTCCATGGCTTCTGACTGGTAGGTAGCTTATACTTAACCCATAAGATTCCCAGAATGCCACAGATTACATTTTTAAAAACATGTATACAATAGATTGTTAGCTCCCAAACCAAGCCTCCTGGCTTTTTGCACACATAAAATCACACTCAAAGTAGGAGGATTTGTGACATGTTATAGGATAGAAAGAAACTCTCTTACCATACAGAGAGGGGCCCGCGTTCACCACAAAACCCGTCAGGGAAAAAGGGGGAACATACTACTCACCATACCGGAACCAGGCGGGCACCAACTCCTGACAGTACCCCTCTCCACCGGGGCGGGAGGGCTGTCGACCGATACGGACGCCGTGACTCATGGTCTTTGGCGTTTCAGCGAGACGTTTAACTCGCGGGTTCAGTCCTTTTAATGGGACTTTGTCGCGGCCGACCCAGCGCGGAGCTATGGCCTGCACGCGCTCGTAGGCTGAACTGGGGTGACCACCGGATCTCAACATCCAGCCCGTCGCCCAGTTCAGCTTTCTTGCTTGAAGATCTCACAGGAACACTGGAGAAAAAAAGCTGTCCAAAAATCCTTTTAGAAAAAAATTCTTGCCAGGACCTAAGATCCCAGCAAGGTATCTAGGTCCTTACTCCTAACTAGACAGAAAATAACTGATTTGCTGAGGCAGAGAGAGAGAGGATATACCCTCTGGGACTGCCCCTAGGGTGTGGCCAGAGCTTTTTAATTTCCTGTCTAGTCCTGCTCCTGCGGAGGTAACATAACCCGAAGGTGGTGTATCACCGAGGACTACGTCTGTCGATGAGCGCTAGAGAAATGTATTTTACGGTTAGTCAAAAAAACCCTATTTGCTCTTTCGTTCACTGACGGACACAGCTCCTGGTATTTATAACCATTGGGACGTCCCAAAGCAGTGTTAAACATGAGGGGTGGGAACAACCCAAAAATTCCCAAGGCTAAACATTAGCCAACCAGGAAACAAGGGCTCAAACAACCGGAGCCCATCTGAAAAAAACAATACACCCTCAAAGAGGATCAGGTCCTCTCAACAGCAGACTGAAAAAACCTTGCAAAAGAAGCATCCGCAGATACCAACACATCTACTTTATAAAACTGTTCAAAGTGTGTACTGACGTCCAGGTGGCCGCCTTGCAAACCTGCGTCACCGACACCTGATGACAGAAAGCCCAGAAGGCACTAAGCGCCCAAGTAGAGTGTGCCTTGACAGGGAAAGGGGGGACCTGACCCCTGATAGAATAGGCCTGAACCACCTTCTGTCAGATCCATCTGGAAAAGATCACAGAGGAAGCAGACAACCCTTTAGAGGTCCATCCGTGAGCACAAAGAATCTGAGTTCCGTAGCTGCCAGGTACACCCCAATTGCCCAGACCACATCCAAGGCACGCAAGGCAATTTCATTTGGATGTTTAGGCCTGGGACACGGGGAAGGCAACACAATGTCTTCATTCAAATGAAAATCAGAGACAACCTTTGGAAGAACAGCAGACAGGGCTGAAGGACCACCTTATCTCTGTGAAATCACCAGGTAAGGTGAACGACCGGAGAACGCCGTCAGTTCTGACACCCTGCGCGCAGAAGTGATAGCCACTAAAAAGGCTACCTTCTGATACAACTTAAGCAGGGGAGTGTCCTGAATATTTTCCAAAAGGGGGCTTCTGCAGAGCTTAAAGCACCAAAATAAGATCCCAAGGCGGAAACGGGGCCCACACTGGAGGAACCAAATGTCGAACACCCCGAAGAAAGGTGCGCACCAGGGAGTGTGTGGCCAAAGGTCGTTGGAAGACGACCACTAAAGCAGACACCTGGCTTTGAGGGTACTCAAGGCCGATTTCTGTTAAACCCCCCGTTAAAGGAAGGTCAAGATCCGAGCCACCGAAAAGGAACTCCAAGAGACTCGCACTACGCAATGTATGTCCTCCATGTACGATGGGAGATCTTCCTAGAAGTAGATTTCCTAGCTTTCAACAGGGTAGGAATCACCAACTCAGATAGACCCCTATCCTTCAGCAACTGGCGTTCAACAGCCAAGCTGTCAAAGCCAGCGACTGAAAAGCAGGATGGAAGATCGATCTTTGGGAAAGAAGATCCTCCCTAAGAGGAAGCTTCCGAGGCATGTCAGCGACCAGCCGCCCCAGATCAGCGTACCAAGCCCAGCGAGACCAGTCCGGAGACACTAAGATGACCGGAATCACTTCTGCCTCGATCCTGCATAGAAGTCTGGGCAGAAGCTTGAGAGGAGGCAGGCTTTTCACCCACGGGGACACCAGCTCATCTGTGGCGTCTGCCAGAGGATCCCTTGACCGAGCCACAAACATCTGCACCTTTCTGTTGAGCCGAAACACCAACAGATCTACTTTGGGAGTGCCCCACCGGAGAGACAGCTGATGAAACCCCTGGATGAAGGGACCACTCCCCATGGTCAAACGCCTGCCGACTGAGATAATCCACCTGCCAATTTTTCACACCGGGAATTTGTATGGCGGAGCCAGAGCAGACTTCTGAAAATTCAGAATCCAGCTGAACTTCCGCAGTCCGGATCTCCAGGTTGTCCACCAGAGCAGAGAGAGACTCCGCTCACAGTCCAAGTAGCCCAGTAACGCAATCCCCCATTGGCGTAGCAAGGCTAGCACCGGGGCTAACACTTTTGTGAAGACCCGAGGAGCAGAGGCGAGAACAAAGGGTAACGCCACAAACTGATAATGATCCTCTCCCACAGCAAAGCCGAGAAAACGCTGGAGACTGGCACATATTAGAATGTGAAGGTAGGCCTCCTTGATATCGATAGCGGCAAGAAAATCCTGACGCAGGGATGCCACCATCGTTCAAATGGACTCCATTCCGAACTTCTGTACCTGCACAAAGTAGTTTAGCGCCTTGAGGTCCAGGATTGGACGCACTTTGCCTTCCTTCCTTGGGACTGTGAACAGGTTTGAGTAAAAACCCTGAAAACATTCCCGAAGTCAGAACTGGGACAATCACCCCCATAAGGAACCGGTCTTGTACCGCCCCAAAACCGGCCCTGTAAGCGGCCGGGGACAAGAGCGAAACTCTATCTTGTAGCCAGACCGAATGACTGTGGATTCACTTGTCTTGCACTAGGGAAGTCCACGGGTCCGGAAACCAGTGAAGACGTCCCCCCACCCCTGACACGGACAAGGGCGCACCTTCATGCAGAAGGAGCCTTGTCCACGGGTCTGGAGAAGCCAGATCTTGGCTTGCCAGACCAGGTTCGCTTGGATCCTCCAGAAGAGGTGCTGAAAGGCATTGAGCCCTTGTCAGTCAACCCTGAGGGCCGGAAAAAAAAATGTATGACTTTCGTAGTCTGTGAAAGAAAAGTACTCTCTCCCCCCCCCCCCCTCCCCCGAGACCTTTAATGATGTCATCCAGGGTAGCTCCAAACATGCGATCCCTTGAAAAAGGAGGATCAGTCAAGGCCTTTTTGAAGTCTAATCCGCAGACCAGCACTTGAGCCAAATGACATGCCGAAAGACCACTGCCAAAACAGACAGGCAAGCCATCAAGGGAGCAGTAACAAAAGAGACATCACAAATAAACTGCAGCACCTGGACCAGCTGGTCCGCCAGATCGGCAAAGGCAGGGGGGAGCCGTTCCCCCTCCAGGTCATGGTGCAGGCGCTTAGCCCACTCGGTCAGAGTTTGCGACACCAGGGCAATGGTGAATACCGGGCTCATTGCCGAACCAGCCAGAGTGTACATAGTGTGGGCCACAGCCTCCACCTTCTGGTCAGCCGGGGACTCCTCAACTGGAACCATGGTTGCCTTGTTTAATCTGGAAACCGGAGGGTTCACCACTGGTGGCACAGTCCACATCTTAAGAAGGGACTCCTCATAGGGGTAACTCATAGTAAAGCTCTTAGGGACCCCACGGGGAAGGCGGGGGGGGGGGGGGGTTTGCTAGCCTGTCGCCCACAAGCCACTTCCACCTGGGAGACAAGGGACTGCAGGGCCGCCATCAATGCATGGATGGTTGGTTGGGACCCAGAGGGCCCGCAGCCTCAGAGAGGGGATCAGGTGGGGAAATGTGCTCCAAAAACTCCATGAGTCACCAGGGGGACCCCACAATGTATAAAACAGTGCTAAGGGACAACCCCCACTGCGCTGGCAGCACCACCTGCTCGCTAGGCATGAAGCACCAAACAATCCTCAGCAGAGAGGGAGAGGACCCCTCCAAACTCATCACCCACAGAAACAGGCACCTGCAGCCACCAGGGGAATCTGCACTACACGTGCGGCGGTCAGGAAGTAAAATGATCCAGGAGTCAGCACCAGGGGATAAGGAGGGGCTCCCACTGCCGAAATCGCTGCCCACAGGGCTCCACTGTCATGGCCTTGTTTCTTCCAATGGCAAACCACAACAAAATGGCTGCCAGGCTACACAAACAAGGCTGCCGTGTATAGAAACACAGGCTACAATAAAATGGCGGCCCCACGCAGCACCACGAGGCTTACAGGGACCCAGGAAGGAGACCAGGCCTCAAGGACAAATCCAGACAGGACGGGGGACCCTTGCAGGAGCCCCCACCAGGTGCAGCACCCCCCCCCCCCCCGGCACAGTTGATCTTCCGGTCACTGGTGGCGCAACTGGGCCCCCAATGCCAGTTAGTGCTCTGCGCCCATCCCAGGAAGGTGGTCAGACCACCCAAACAGCTCCAGCATGTAGAGGAGCAGGATGAGGGACTTGGAAAGGGGGGTGCCTGTGGGAAGGAGAGGAACCCAGGGGTACGACAGTCCCAAGGAGGGGCCCACGTTCACCCCAAAACCCTCTAGGGGGAGAGGTGGGACAGCTACTCACCTTACCAGGCGGGCACCGCTCCAGACAGAACCCCACTCCACCGAACATGGGGGGGCTGTTGGCCAGGAGGAACGCTGCAACCCGAGCCGTTTAACTCACAGGCCAGCCCCTGTCCAGCGGGGCTATGTCACGGGCGACCTAGCGCAGAACTGAGGCCTGTACGGCCTCGCTGGCCAGACTAGGGTGACCACTGGATCTAGATTTTCCAGTCAGTCGCCCAGTCTGGTAGTTGATTGTAGATCTCACAGATAAAATCCAGGAGAAAATGCTTCTATCTAGAAAGAAAAAAAAAAATTGCTAGGACCAGAAATCCCAGCAGGGAACTAGGTCCTTACTCCTGACTAGGCAGAAAAAAAACGGAGTGGCTATAGCAGAGAGAGGGAGCATACCACCTGGGACTGCCCATGGGTGTAGCGGGAATTCTTTTCTGCCTAGTGTCCTACTCCTGTAGGGGGGCAGTATAACCCAATAGTTATGACTATCAGGAGCAGTGTCCATCAAAGAACAAAAGAGAAAATCCTAATTTAAGTGATAGCACATTATTTTTTAGTGAAGCAAGCCAAGACAGACAACAGGCAGGCCATAGAAGGTGCAAATTTCTTTCCTGCAATGGTGGAGGAAGCCACTCCCCGCTGGGAGAAGACAGTGATTATCACTAGCGACCGATTGATCAACGTGCCATATTCCGCCTGCTTTTTAATGGATCGAATCTCGGCCCGTTCAGCATTGTATGGTCGTCCTTACAGTGCATAGTTTTTTCACCAAAAAGAAGTTCACAAACTAGGTAAGAACACATCCACATTACCTAATATATCAAAATAATTATGCACAAAGTCTGTTATGGTCTTCAGAATATAGGATATGTCTGTATACTCTGCACAAAAAAACTTCTGTATATAAAAAAAACAAAATATTGACTGCGTCAATTTTCAAAGCTTTAAGACATGTTATGTTCTGTAATGAGAATTACAACTCTCATTGGCTTGCAATCCTGAAAATAGACAAACAGCCATTATGACAGCTAATGTTCATTATAGTTTATCATACAAAACATGTGGTCTGTTGATAATATGGGTGAGGTAGATTCAGATGACTGGCATTGAGCATAATAAAGCAAACCACAGCGGAACCTAGCATATTATTACCCTACAGAGGGATGAAATTATTAAATGGTCATATTCTTTACTTCAAATAAACATTATCGCATGGTTGACTGAAAAAACACATACCAGTTGTGTCTCTATTTTCCTGTGCAGTAGATTTTGCTCCAAACACTGCGTCAAAATCCACATTCATTGCTGTAGATGTATTTTGTATGCCAGAATGCAGTGGGAAACCTAAATTTAATAACACATATGCAAATAATTTGTGACAAACAAAAAATTGCAACAGATTATAATATTACATTTTTTTAAAAGGAACAATGCCTTTAAAATTTAAAACAACCATTAAGAAACAAAAGCAGCAATAAAAGCCATTAAAATGGCTGGCTTTAAACCACAGTGTTAAAACAGAAAATATATGAAAATAAAGCGATTTTACATGCTGATATGAGCTTTACAGGTTACTGCACACAGATGTCACCACAAATTAATAATGTCTATAGTATGCCCTATATTAACTTAATTCAATTTTACAACAGTTACTGGTGTAAAGACAAGGGTTGAAAGACATTTATGGATGTTGGTGTTAAAGCAGAACTATAGGCAAAAACTGGATTTTTGACTTACTGTAAAATCCTTTTCTTTTAAGTTCATTGACGGACGCAGTCTCTGATCCATATCAGTAGGGTTATGCTGCCCCTACAGGAGTAGGACACGAGGCAGAAAAAAGTTCTGGCTACGCCTATGGGCAGTCCGAGGGGGTAAACTCTCTCTCTTCCTGCATAGGATGTCAGTCAGGTATCAAAGCAGTGTCAAAGAATCAATACCAACCCAAAATAGAGGGGTGGATACCACGTCCGTCAATTAACTTAAGAGAAAAGGATTTTACGGTAAGTCAAAAATCCAGTTTTCTCTATCGTTCATTGACAGATGCAGTCTCTGATCCATATCAGTAGGGACATCCCAAAGCAGTGCCAAGAAATGAGGGGTGGGAACAGCAGAAAAGAACAAGTCCCCAAGGCTAAACATGGCCGACCAGGCAACATAGCACTCATCAGAACTAAAGATGAGGCCCACCTGAAACAGTAAACACCCTCAAGGAAAGCCAAAAGCCCTCCAGACAGCAGCTAGCATAAAAACTTTGCGGCCAAAAGAGGCATCTGCAGATGCCAGCACATACACCTCATAAAATTTGGTAAAGGTGTGAACAGACGACCAGGTAGCTGTCCTGCAACCTGAAGCACAGATGCCTGTATGGCAAAAAGCCCAGGAAGCACCAGGCGCCCGAGTAGAATGTGCCGAAACAGGGAAAGGTAGGACCTGACCCTTAATTGAATAAGCCTACACCACCGACTGTCTGATCCATCTGGAAATAGTAGCAGCAGACGCAGAAAGCATTGTTCTTAGGTCATCCGTGAGTACAGAGAGTGAACCTGACTCATGAAAAGACTCAGTATACGCTAAGTACACCTTGAGTGCCCGAACTTTAGGGAGAACGACAAGACAAGTCACCAGTGCCGACACCCTGTGCACAGAGCAACCAAGAAGGTAGGCAGGGGATACCCAGGAATACTCGCAAACGGAGGTTCTTGAAGAACTGACTACACCAAATCAAGGTCCCAAGTTGGTGACAGAGGTTGCACCGGAAGTATCAAGTGTCACACCCCCTGGAAGAAGTTACGCACCAGGAAAACGGGCGGCAAACAGCCTTTGGAAGAAAACTGCCAAAGCCGAAAACCTGACCCTTGACAGTACTCAAGGCCAACTTTTGATCAACTCCCCATTGAAGGAAGCCAAGATTTGGGCCACCGAGTAAGAGTGAGGGGGAGCCCAAGGAGACTCACACCACGCAATATACGACTTTCTCGCATGATAAAAAATCATCCTAGAAGTCGCTTCCCACGCTTTAAGCAGGGTGGGAATCACTGAAGCAGACAATCCTTCAGCACCTGGCTTTTAACAGCCAAGCCGGCAAAGCCAGCGACCATAAAGTTGGATGGGAGTTTGGCCCGGGAGAAAATAACACCTCCCTGAGAGGAATTATCCAAGGAGACGACTGCAGCTAGCCTGACCAGGTCGGCCTACCAAGCTCAGCGAGGCCAGTCCGGAGCCACGAGAAAGACCACAATCCCTTCCTCCTCGATCCTGCAAAGAATCCTTGACAGCAACTTGAGAGGTGGAAAGGCAGACAGCAGCAGATATGACCTCGGCCCATCCGCGAGCACTCTCACACGACCATACCGGCGTCAGCCTTGCGCAGGTGACCACGCTTAACTTCTCGGCATTGTTCATTTAATTTAGCGAATGTTCTTGCCTATTACAGAACCCATGGTGCCACCATAGCACCCGCCAGAGGGTCCCAGGAGTGGGCCACAAATCTCAGCACTATCCAATAGATGCGACGCCAACAGGTCCACGTCTGGTGTGCCTCCAACGAAGGCACAACTGCTTAAAACACCTCCGGATGAAGGCACCATTCCCCTGCATCCAAGGCCTGTCGACTGAGGCAATCCGCCTGCCAATGTTTCCACAGCGGAGAGAGCTGAAACAAGGTGTTCTGCCCAGCGAAGAATTGTCACTTCCAAGGCCGCAAGGACACCCTTGGTGCCCCCTTAGTGAATGACATAAGCCACGGTCTTGGTGTAGTCGAATGAATGTGCACCGGACAGCTGCAGGTGCCCGTGCCAGTGAATTAAGCACGGGCCGGATCACTCTCAGCTCCAAGCCATTGATCGGTAACCTGGATCCTCCAGGGACCATACTCCCGAAGCACCAGCCATGGACTCCTCCCCACCCGGACAGGCTAGCATCCGCGGTGACAATTGACCAGTAAAAAGGGGAGGAAGGATTCCAGATCAAGACTCCCTGGTCAGCCGTATCTAAATCCAGAGACTTTGGATTCTAGTCCCATTCGAGAAGGATTGCCATCTGGGGGATCCCCGAGAGGGATTGAGCGAAAGGGACCATCTAGAAAGACGACTCCATCAGTCCCAGAACTCGCATGCAGGTCCGAAGGGACGACCATGTGCGGGACAGTAACAGTTGAACTGCAGTCTGAAGTTCCAAGAGTTTTGTCCCCGGAAGGAGAAAGCACCCTGACTGAGGACGAGTCCAAAGTCAGGCCCAGATAGTCCAGTCTCATGGAAGGGACCAGTGGTGACTTCTGAAGGTTCAGAATCCACCTGAACTCCTCCAGAGTACTCATGCTGACTTCCAACTTCGTTGTCAGCATCGTAGGGGACACCCCACCGAGAAGCAGATTAGCCAGGAAACCAGGACGGATACGCCCCACTGCCGCAACAGCGCCAGGACCAGAGCCAACACCTTTGTGAAGACCCGAGGAGCAGAAGCGAGACCAAGGGGTAACGCCACAAACCAATAGAGATCCTTCCCCACGGCAAAAATGGAGAACCCATAGGTGTCCTGAACATAACAGGATGTGAAGGTAGGCATCTTGATGTCTAAGGAGACCAGGAATCTCCGATGTAGAGAAGCCACCATCGTGTGAACTGATACAATCTTGAATTTTTGATCCGCACGGAACCATCAAAGGCCCAGAAGGTCCAGCTTGTTGAACTAGAGCCTGAACTGCCCCACAGAGCGCCTGCAAGGGATCCGGGGACAGCCGTACATTGGAAGAGAAAACCTTACCGGAAAAAAAAAAAAATCGAAACTCGATCTTGCAACCGGACCACAAGACCTCCTGAACCCAGCTGCCTGGGAACCGGGCCAGCCGCAGGTCCAAGAACCGGCATAAATGGGTGAGATGGACGGTGAGATGGACGCACCTTCAGGCCGAGTAGGCCTTGTCCACAGGTCTGGAAAAAAACGATCTCTTGTTCGCCAGACCAGGGTTTACCCGAGGAAGTCTCGAAGGACTTCGCCACTGTCGACTGTCCCCGAGGGACGAAGAAACTGTTTGAGAGCCGAAAAGGAGGGACCCCGTCTGCGACGAAGGTTCTTACCCTTGTTAGCCGTGGAAGAAAAAGCACTCTTCCCCCCGTGAGACCCTTATATAATGTCCTCCAGGGGAGCGCCAAACAGGCGATCCCCCTTAAAAGGGAGATCCGTTAAGGCCTTCTTAGAAGTTTGATCCGCAGACCAACACTCTGGTCAAGTATACGCTGGACCACCACTGCCGAAACAGACAGGTGACCCATACAAAGGAGCCGCGTCCAGCGGGCCATCACAAACAAATCGCAGTCCCTGCACCAGCTGGACCAACAGCTCCCCCACCAAGTCACGGCATTGGAACTCCGCCCTTCAAGCAGAGTCTGCGTGGCAAGGGCAATCATGGTACACTGTTCCCAGTGCAGACCCCACCAGGGAGTACGGATCGCGGGCCAGAGCCCACGCCATCCTATCCCCAAAGTCCTTAAAAGGACAGGGATTTCTCCACCGGAACAACAGTAGTCCTATGCAGCCTAGAGACCGTACATCCACCAAAGGCGGAACAGTCCACTGTACAAGAGACTCCTCAAAAGGGTAGCGTCTAGCAGCCGCTTAGACACCCCAGGGGAACGTCTCAGATGGTCCCATCCTACATGAGCATGCTAGCAAAAAAAGCTGCTCCAGATGGCAGGTGAGTGCCAGATGCTACCTGCGCCTTCCAAATTGCAGGGTGTCACGCACCGAAACAACCAGTGCATCCACCAGAGCCTGTATCAGGCCCGGCAGGAGAGGTAGAAATGTCATCCTCATAATCCGAGGAGACAGGGCGCGAGGTAACAGACCCGACAGTGAGGCCCCACGTCTGTGGCAGCTGAGTCAGTCTCAGAATCCGAGACATCAGATGAGGCAGGGGTAGGTGGAGAAACGTTTCAGCGCACCTCCCACCTCCACCCGGGCCCACATGCTTCCCGAACTGCCGAAAAATGCACTGATGGACAGCGGCGATCCGGAAGGCCCTGTGGCCTCCGCGAGGGGGTCAGGTGGGGACACATGGCCTGCAGGGTCCATACTGAACCTGAGGAACCTGCCAGCAAAATTAAAAAAAAAAAAAAATTACTTTTTTGGTGAAAAGCGGGCACACAGCACTAAAGCACCCCCCCCCCCGGAGGGTCAGGCACATGCTACTGAACCCCCACAGATTGAGAGAGAGCCTATATGTAAGCAAATCAGATTAGGAGGTTCTCAGCAGTGGCTCAATTAAAGGAAGTGAGCCAGGAAGCTGCCCGGGGAGAAGGGAAGGGCTCCTCCCACCAAAAGAATGCACTCCCACCGGCCTTGACAGCAAGAAATCAACCGCAAAATGGACAAAAACGGATGTACCAAGATGGCTGCCACCATAGAAGCAGACGGAGGCTACAGGAAAATGGCAGCCCAGCACGGGAAGTTTGTAATCAGGACCCACAGGAGGACCCCCTGCCAGCCCATCTACACCATCCAGCTGTAGGGACCTAACCAAGGCCCCCCCACATAAAAAAACAGAATTTTTGTAAAATCTTACCGTACAATTCCTTTCTCCGAGTCCTCCGACAGTCGCCGCCCACTCATACAGTCTTCACCAATGGGGTATTGACTTCATCTCCACAGGAGTAACTAGGCATAAGACTTGTTAAAAACAAAGCATTTACATAGACACATCTATGGGGGCTGTCCCACTGGTCCAATACCCCCCTGCAATCAGCCATCCCAACTCAGTTTGGTAGCAAGCAGTTAAGTGTATAAGAACCCCAATAGAGGGGCAGAGGCGGCGACTGTCGGAAGACTCAGAGAAAGGAATTTTATGGTAAGATTTTACAAAAATTCAGTTTTCTCTTACGTCCTCCGACAGTCGCTGCCCACTCATACAGTCTTCACCAATGGGGATGTCCCAAAGCAGTGTAGACATGAGGGGTGAGCAACACAACCGTCAGAAAGGCAACGCAGTACCCACAACAGAGAAAGGAACCTTACGTGAACAGAAAGGTAACCCTCTGGGTAACAAAGGCTCAACAGGAGCAACAACCCAGGAAAGCAAATAACCAAGGGGATGAACAACCCCAACAGCCAGGGACCCGAAATAAAACCAGGGTCCCTTACGGTACAGCCGCACAGAGAACTTTGCGGCCAAAGGAGGCATCCGCCGATGCCAGAACATCAATTTTGTAAAATTTTGAAAAGGTGTGTACTGACGACCAAGTCGCAGCCTTACACACCTGGGCCACCGAAGCCTGATGTCTGAAAGCCCAGGACGCACTCACTGCTCTGGTAGAGTGCGCCTTGACAGGGAACGGAGGTACCCATTCCTTCAACGAATAGGCCTGTACAATTGTCTGTCTGATCCATTTTGAAATGGTCGCCGCAGACGCAGCCATACCCTTCCGAGGTCCCTCAGGAAGGACAAAGAGAATCCGATTTCCGAAAGGATTCAGTCGACGACAGGTAAACCCTGATTGCCCTGACAACATCCAAGGAATGCAAAGCAACCTCCTTAGGATGCTTAGGCTTCGCACAGAGCGAAGGGAAAACAATGTCCTCATTAAGGTGAAAATCAGAAACCACCTTTGGAAGAAAGGACAGGTTAGGTCGCAAGACCACCCTATCCCTATGAACCACCAGGTAAGGGGACACTCTGCGAGCAGAAGTGATTGCCACAAGAAAGGCAACCTTTCTAGACAGCAGAGGTAACAAGATTTCCCTGATGTTTTCAAACCGGGAACGTTGCAATACGGACAGGACCAAGTTCAAGTCCCATGGAGGTAAGGGCTCCCTACGAGGAGGGGCCAAGTGACGCACACCTTGAATGGACTGCCAGTGCAGATACCTGGCCCTTGATCATGGCCAACGCAAGGCGCTGGTCCACACCAGTCTGAAGGAAAGCCAGCACTCTCGCCACCGAGTATGAACGAGGAGAGAAGCCCCTGGACTCACACCAGGCAAAATAAGCTTTCCATGTACGGTAATAAATCTTACCAGATGACGCTTTCCTAGCCTTGATTAAGGTAGGAATGACCTCTGAGGAGAGACCCCTGTCCCTCAGGACCTGGCTTTCAAGAGCCATGCCGTTAAAGCCAGCGGCTGTAAAGCAGGAAGGAAGATCGGTCCCTGAGACAGTAGATCTTCTCGCATTGGCAGCCGCCATGGAGGCTCGACGGCCAGGTGAACGATGTCCGCGTACCAGGACTGGCGTGGCCAGTCCGGCGCCACCAGAATCACCTATGTTGGTTCCGAGGCCAACCTGGACAACAACTGAATCTGAGGAAAGGCATACATCAGATGATACTCATGCCAAGGCACCACCAGCACATCCGAGGCATCTGCCAGAGGATCACGCGTTCTTGCCATGAACCTTTCCACCTTGTGGTTTAGCCGAGACGCGAACAGATCCACATCCAGGTATCCCCATTTCGAACACAGCATTTGAAACACCTCCGGATGTAGGGACCATTCCCCCTGGTCCAGGGTCTGGCGGCTCAGGTAATCGGCCTGCCAATTCTCTACACCTGGAATGTGAACTGCCGATATTGCTGGGACATGAGTCTCTGCCCAAGACAGAATACTGGTCACTTCCTGGGCCGCCCGGGCACTCTTGGTGCCCCCTTGGTGATTGATGTAAGCCACCGCAGTGGCATTGTCCATCTGCACCCGTACAGGGTGGCCCTGAAGGCGGTCCGACCAATGGAGTAGGCACAGCCTGATCGCTCTCAATTCCAATAGGTTTATGGGGAAGGAGGATTCCTCCTCCGACCAAGTGCCCTGGGCAGAAAGGTTGCCCAGGACTCCACCCCAGCCCGATAGGCTGGCATCCGTGGTAAGTACTGTCCACAGTAACGGCCGGAAAGATTTTCCGTCCGCCACCGCCGGGGACTGAAGCCACCACAGAAGATCCACTCTGGTTCGGTGACACAGAGACACTCTCAGATCCAAGGACTGAGGGAGTCTGTCCCATCTGTTCAGGATCTCCGCTTGGAGAGACCTTGTGTGAAACTGTGCGAACGGTATCGCCTCGAATGCTGACACTATTAACCCCAGGGCCCGCATACAGGTCCTGAGTGACGAGGATTCGTTGTCCCCGAGGGCTCTGACCTCGTTCTGTAGGGTCCGGAGCTTGTCCTCCAGCAGAAACACCTTCGCTTGAGCAGAGTCCAGAACCATTCCCAAATATGGGAGACGAACCGAAGGAGACAAGGTCGACTTCTGTTCGTTGATGGTCCATCCGAACTCCTGGAGCATCTGCACCGTAATGGACAGATCGTGCAGCAGGCTCTGGCTGGCACTCGATCTTAACAGGAGATCGTCCAGATATCCCAAGACCGCAATGCCCTGAGCCCGCAACAGGTCCAGAACTGGAGCCAGCACTTTGGTAAACACCCTTGGAGCTGAAGCGAGACCGAAAGGTAACGCCACAAACGGATAGTGTTCCTCCACGATAGCGAATCGGAGGTACCTCTGATGGCCCTCGAAAATGGGGATGTGTAGATACGCATCCTTCAGGTCGATAGAGGCCAGGAACTCGCCTGGACTCAGGGAGGCTACCACCGAGCGGAGCGATTCCATGCGGAACTTCCAAAACGTGTACAAAGCGGTTCAGAGCTTTTAAGTCCAGAATAGGACGCACCTTGCCCTCCTTTCTGGGCACGGTGAACAGATTCGAGTAAAACCCCCAAAATCTGTCCCCATGAGGAACCGGGACGACCACCCCCTGGGCGAGGAGATCTTGCACCGCCTGATGCAGGTCCTGTAACCGCCCTGGGGTCAAATGAAGATTTGAGGTAAAGAATCTGTCCGCCGGCCGCAAAAGGAATTCGATCTTGTAACCCGATCGAATGATTTCCTGAACCCACCTGTCCGGAATTCGGAGCAGCCAAGGTTGGAGGAAACCGCGCAAACATCCCCCCACCCCTGAAACGGGTGAGGGCGCCCCATCAGGCAGAAGCGGACTGGGCCGCCGCACCAGCTTGGCCGGATTTTGGTTTGCCCGCCGAGGGCTCTCTCTGGCCACCCTGGCCCTTGAAGGGTTTCCCCTTGTTCTGTGCCTTGAAGGCACGAAAGAACCCCTGATTTGGTTTAAAGGAGGGGCCCCGCTTACCGCGGAAAAACTTGCCTTTAGGATTCTGGGGCAGCAGAGTGCTCTTGCCCCCAGTGACCCCTTTTACCAATTCATCCAGGGATTCCCCAAACCGGCGAGACCCCGCATAGGGGATGTCAGCCACCATTTTTCTCGAAATCTGGTCAGCCAACCAGCTTTTCAACCATATCAGGCGACGGTTAATCACCGCGACACTGGACAGGCGTGCAGCTAATGGGGCCTCATTCAAGGCCGCATCACACAAATACATGACTCCTTGATAGATCTGGTCCACCATCGCCACGGTAGTAGGAGGAGCGGAATCAGCCACGAGGGTGCGTTTTAGCACCTTGGTCCAGACCGCCACAGCCTGAGCCGCCATGACAGAGGCGAAAATAGGCTTTAGCAGAGAACCCGCCACCATGTAGGCATGGCGGGCAAGGGATTCCATCCTCATATCCGTAGGATCCCTAAACACCGGAGGATCTTCGCTTGGGTACCAGAGTGGCCTTGTTCAATCTGGCCACAGTGTGATCCACCTGAGGGGCCACACACCAGCGCAAATCCGTAGGAGACGCAAAGGGATAAAGGAGTTGAAACCTTTTTGGCACCACAAAGGTGCGTTTCACGCCATTGATCATTCACAGTAGCGTGAAACTCAGCAGGCAAGGGAACACCTGCACCGCCTTGCGGGTCCTGTGTGTACCAAAAGAGGACACAATGCCCGGAGGATTGGGCTCATCCTCTAAATGTAGTGTTTCTTTAATGGCAAGAATTAGCGCATCCATAGCTGCGTGGTCCGCGGCCGTCCCGGGGGGGAATCATCCACCCCTGCAACCTCCGCCTCCCCCTCAGACTGAGAAGAGCGAGACCCTTCAAGGGGCACGCCACCTATGGCAACCATATCAGATTCAGAATCAGAAGACAAGGAAAAATGAGGCCTTTTTCTGGCAGCACGTTCCGTCATCAGAATCTCCACTTTGGACACCAAAGTCGCCACTGCAGCAGACAAAGTAGACAGAGCAGAGGATTCAGGGGAACCTGAATCCCCCACCAGGGCTGTGGGAAATTTGCTGTCCTGAGATTCCATGTTAAAAAAAAGATTTATTCTTTTATTTGTTTAAAAGGTACTGCCCCTTTAAGCGTGCCACGGACCCCGGCAGCACACCGCTACAATGACTGTGAAAACACAGACCCCTAATCAGGAAAAACTGATAGCTATAAGGATTACACAAGTAAAAGGACAGCAGACAGACCCCCACAAGTGTTACCACCACAGCCGAACTCTCCTGAGTAAAAGGAGGAAGTGATGTCACCACAGGAAGCTGAACTGAGGCTTCAGGCTAAGGAAAAATGGTTGCCAATAGAAAGTAATGGGGGGCTTCGGTAAAATGGCCGCCGACATGTGCTCGGAACAAACGATTTGCCACACACAAGATGGCGCTGCAAGGCGCCAAAAACACACCACATACATGCTGTATAAGTGCCCATAGTGAAGCCAGACATGCTGCCCACAAGTAAAATGGCGGACCAGCGGTTTTTAACCACACAGCGGTCGCCACACGTGTCTGTACCTCCAAAAGCACCCTAAAGTGACACAGGAGAGGGGCCCCCAGAAACCCACACAGCGCACCGGCTGAGAGAAAACCCCCGCAGGGACCGGAATCAGGGAGCCCAAAAACGCACAGACATGAGGGGATAACACAGACACACAGGACTGCCAGCCCCGGACAGAGGCCCCACACAGAATGTACTTACCTGTACTCGATGGTGTGGGGTGCCTCATATTGCACGGGAAACCGCCCACCCTCAGATGGCAGGGGTGCCGTCAGCCCGAAAAAAAAAAAAAAAAAAAAACGCAGGACGCTAACAGTACACGGAGAACCGTGGATGAGACGTCCGAGTGAGGTAGCCACCTCACAGGCTGCATCCCTGAGGACAGGGATGGGTTGTTTGCGAGGCCAGGGCGAACACATAGCCTGCTAAACGCTCGATGGCGGGCTGGGATTCCATCTGGCCCTCTGTCCTGGAGAACCAGGACGACCAGTCCGACTCCCAGCTCCGCAAACGCTGTCTTCATCCGAAGATCCGACTAACGCTGACAAAATAAACAGCTAGTAATGCAAAGAAAAAAACACATTTGCAGTAAATAAAATCATAAAATGGAAGAAGGCGGCTGAGACTGTAGCCCCAGCAAAGGGAAGCCTATCTTAAGCCCCGTACACACGTACCGATTGTCGGCCGTAAATATTCGGCCGACGACCGATCGGCCGATTGTAGGCTCGTTAGTATGATGCTTCCGACAGCGCATTTTCGGCCGAACAGAATCTGTCGTGCAGGCATTAAAATTTTTGTGGGCCAACACCAGAACGGCCGATTGTTCGCCAGTCAGTACAGAATTCGGCCGACAATCAGCAGATTTGCAAGACTGGGCATGCTCAGAAAAGGAAAAAACACGGAAAGTTAACCATCACCCATCACATGACATCACTTCTGCAGTCGGCTGCTGTTGACCAAAATTCGTGTGCAGTCTTTTGCAGTTTTCAACAGACACAACAGCCCTAGACCATAGACGGGCGATCGTTCGGCCGACGATCGGTACGTGTGTACGGGGCTTTACTCCTTAACTAGGCAGAAGACAAACTGAGTTGGGATGGCTGATTGCAGGGGGGTATTGGACCAGTGGGACAGCCCCCATAGGTGTGTATGTAAATGCTTTGTTGTTAACAAGTCTTATGCCTAGTTACTGTGGAGATGAAGTCAATACCCCATTGGTGAAGACTGTATTAGTGGGCGGCGACTGTCGGAGGACGCAAGAGAAATACTTCGGGTCCGCCGGTCACACGCACGGACTCCTCAGTGAACGAGCCTCAGCGGGCGCGCGCTCGCCCGCTATTGGCTCACAAGTCGGTCACAGGCTAGTGACGTATATATACGTCACTTTGCCTGGCCGGGGCTGAGCGCCGCAGTATATGTACTTGCGGCGGTCGGCAAGCGGTTAATAAATGTTAACATTTTAAAAGTTGTGCATCTTCATTAGCAGACATAACAGAAATAGCCATGTTTAATGGTGCGCATTTCTGAATATTAAAATGGTATAGGCATGTAACAGAAATGTTACTAACAAAATGTAAAAGTTTGTGCAACTTGATTAGTAACAATGTAGTCATAACAGAAATGTCACTAGCAATCCTTAATGTTGCGCATTTCTGAATAGTAACGTGGTACAGCCATGTAACAGAAATATTACTAACACTTTAAAGTTGTGCACTTTGAGTAGTATCAGTGTAGTCATAACAGAAATGACACTGGGAATCTTTGTGCATTTCTGACTTTGCAGCCTGGGTACAGCCATGTAACAGAAATGTTACTAAAAATGCAGTGCATTTCTAATGTACAGAAAAATAAGGTATAATAGAAAGACACTACCAACTTTCAATGTGGTGTATTTCTAGTAAGCAAAAGAGTCATATAGCCAAAAAGAACAGAAAGGTCACAAAATAAAACTTCAATATTGTGTATTTCTGATGCTCAACAAGGCACAGTTAACCCAGAAAAGACAGACAACTTAGTGTTATTTCTCACGAGCAGTAAAAAAACCAGAAAAGACACAAACTTCCACATTGTGTGTTTCTGAGATGCAGCCACACCAGGCATAAAGTCAGTCATGGTGAATTCAACTAAATAATAGACAGCAGAGGCCAAGCTTTATATAGGCATACTAATGGTTAAAAAATGATTAATCAGCGCTAACCAAACAAAAAAACGATTGACCCCAATTAATTGCTAAATAGCCAGCTAAGGGGAGAGATGGCTGCCAACATAAAGTGCATTCACCCAACACCTAGTCAGTTCAAAAAATATAAGGTATGTAGCGCCAAAGGATAAATACAATAAATACAAGCAAAGTATCAAATTCTTCACAGAGATATTTTTGTCATTTGATACACTTTGCTTGTATTTATCCTTTGGCGCTACATACCTTATATTTTTTGGTTTATATAGGCATAGCTTGGACTCTAGATACTAAACCTTCCTCCACCAGAGAACCAGGGTAGTTCCAAATAATGGAAGTCTAAGGAGGGTGCATACACCACAGCAGTAGTAGCTGTTAAGTAAATACAAAGTATATTCCCTGCGCCAAAGTTTAGGGTAACCAATAGGTATGAGAAATAATAAAACCAATATATGATATATAATAAATTTGAATTATTTAAAATGGACTAAAAAAGCAGCTGCTGTAAAATTGAGTAAAATGCCACAGAAATGGTCTTTATAAAAAAGGCCAAATACAGCGCTTGCTATTAAATAATTTTAACAACTAATCCTATAAATTTAAATTACCGATGAAATTTAACCTGTGCTTGTAAAGTGCCGATGTGTCTCCATAAATATCACTTGATTATTAAAACAGTATTTGGTATCATAAATTAATTATTAAAAAAATCATAAAACATAACAGTGGGTCATATACTTGGAAACTATGACTGTAAAAAAATACCATCAAAACAACACGATCTATAAAAGGGAATAATTATTAAATATAAAAGTCCATCAATCAATGGTGATTGTGTTCAGGCAATAAGTGTCCTCAATAAGTGGTTATCCACAAAAAGTGCAAGTGCTCTGGCTTGATTGTTCAATGTATCAATTGCTGATTCCAAAAGTGAATAAGATGGGTCACTTACCGGATAACGTGGGTCTTATGTGTCATATGACACTAAGACCATTCAGGCTTGGGTTGCCCTCTGGGCCAAGTGGCTTTCCCCTTTAGACGGTCCTGCGGGTTAATATTGGCTCCTTTGGACTCCTGCTGTCGGATGTCCTGGCCTGGGGTCTCCTCTCTCTCCTACATAGACCTCTATGTCGAGGAGGAGGAGAGAGAGGAGACAAGGAAACCCGTCGTTGCCTAGCAACCGACTTAAAAGATCCCTTTTTTTTTTTTTCCATCTTTTAGTGTACTTGTGAGATCTGAGGACTTTTTGACCCCAGATCTCACAAAAAATAGGTCCTGTCGTGCCTATTTCTATTACAAGGAATGTTTACATTCCTTGTAATAGAAATAAAAATCAATTTTTTTTTTTTTAAACGGTGTAAAAATAAAAAATAGAATAAATAGTAAAAAAAAAAATTAAAGCGCCCTGTCCCCGTTAGCTCGAGCGCAGAAGCGAACCCATACGGAAACCCCGCCCACATATGTAAACGGTGTTCAAACCACACATGTGAGGTATCGCCACGATCGTTAGAGCAAGAGCAATACTTTGCGCCCTAGACCACCTCTGTAACTCTAAGATGGCAACCAGTAGACATTTTTAAAGTTTGCCTATGGGGATTTTTAAATACCAAAGTTTGACGCCATTCCGTGAGCGTGCGCAATTTTGAAGCATGACATGTTGGGTATTTATTTACTCGGCGCAACATTATCTTTCACATTATGGAAAAAAATTGGGCTAACTTTACTGGTTTCTTATTTTTAATTAAAAAAAGTGAATTTTTTTCCAAAAAAAATTGCGTTTGGAAGATCGCTGCGCAAATACAGTGTGATAAAAAATATTGCAATAATCTCCATTTTATTCTCTAGGGTCTCCGCTAAAAAAAAATATATATGTTAGGGGGTTCCAAGTAGTTTTCTAGCAAAAATAACGGATTTTAGCTTGTAAACACCAAATGTCAAAAATAGGCCTAGTAAGCAAGTGGTTAAACATATCAAGCAACTCCATAAGAAAAAGTTCCCCAAGGGTACCCCTTACTGTGTCTTTCCACCATAACTGGAGAAATTTTAGGATTCAGGCTTTAAAGAGCAAGAAGACTCTAAATTAACCATCTAAGAGATACGTGCCAGAATCATAGCAGCTGGCCTAATATATTCAGAATATCTTATGTGCATCGCTGACCATAGAAAAATCTGTGGTATTACTCAGGGAATCTCCAGGTTCCTGAAAACCACCTTCCAACTGATTAACCCTTTAGGAATATCTAACTTGTTCAGTGGCTGACATAGCCAGTAAGAGACTCTGTGTCTTACAGGTGTCACTCCTTCACTAGATTTACCCTTATTGATGAGCAATAAGATTTATAGCGAGAGACTGGCAACTTAATGTTGCAATAACCACAGCATCTCCTGAATTAAAAGGAAGCTGTGGACATTGGTCTAGCCAAAGCTTCTGAGTTACTTGTTCACATGCCTAAGGGAAAAGATAGTAGAACCCTCGTTAGGGAGGGAGTACTATGACAAGCCCAAGAAACCACCTGGCTGCTATAAGGGATACTGCTGCTAAGCTCCCAAAGCAAAGGAAGTACTCACTGTTTTCCCCCTTTACCACAGCCATAGGGCTTGCTTTTCCATCCTCATGATCACATGAGGAGGATAGCGGCAAAAAAAAAAAACACTCCTTGCAAGTTACTGTCCCGAGTGGGGAGCTGCAAAGTTAGGCTATGTGCTTCACACTGCAGAAGCAGTATACACACCTTCTGGTGTCCCACCTATTCTGACTCTTAGCAGCTGAAGAGCCTGTTCTTTTGCCCCGCTATGCGGGTCCGGCGTCTCCTCTGCGCCTTACACCCCTCCCGTGCTGTGCGTGCTTGGCATCCTCCCTGTTCAGACGGGAAGTTCCGGTTTCAGAACGCTGCTTGGAGCGTACTGGGTCCTCCCCCACATCGCTATTCTTATGCGGCTGACCTTTTACAGCATGGCGCCCACTGTTTGCAGGGGAGGACAGTAGGAGACCCGAGCTGCCGAGTGGGGCAACAAGCAGAGGGACCACCACACTGTGTCCGACTTGCCTGTGCCACAAGAGGCGACCTGTGAGAAGCCTAAAAGGCATGCAGGTAGAGTACGGCCCTCACCGGCGTTCCTGAACCTGCCTCACAGGAGTACCATCCGACTCTCTAGGTCTTCTGGACAGAGAAAAAAAAAAAAATGTTTCTCTGTAGGAGAAACACAATCATAACTGAGGGACATGGGGAAGGGTGGGGCCTTTTAACAGCTGTGAACTGATTGTGTTTCCTGTAGGGTGGAGCCTCATGTGTTGCCATCCTGGAAGGTGAGAGGAGAAAAATGTTTTGCCTATAGTTATACTTAAGTTATCCAAAATGCACTCATCATGTTCTAAATGTGAATTGAAATTGTAACGCATTATCTCAAATAAATCATGACTGTACAATGCCCTTTCTAAAAGTCCCTGTACACATGAAACCTGCAATAAAAAAAAAAATCCTGAGATTTTAAAAAAATGAAGTTACTACTTTGCAACACATAGGGTTTAGGGCTGCTATAGGCAGCCCTAAAGTTCATCTACAGCCTGCAATTTTGATAGTGTAATAAACAGGCACTTTCAAAGCAAGCTGCCATTTTAAATGTCCTCAATAAATGTTATTTACCACTTATATGTCCCATTGATGGCTTAGAAGCAAACGTAGAAGTATTAAACTGAGGTGTTGACTTTACAACTTCTTCAACTGGCTGCATGTCAAAGATGTCCAAGTGTGGAGGTGAACTAACACCGTTGGATGAAGAGAAGGGCCCTAAAAATACATTTTAAAAACGCATTAACTTACATACAAAATATTATAAAACCATAATAATTGTATTAAAATGTTTATTACATGTATTTATACAAAGCAGACAATCCGTGCAGCCCTTTACATTTAAATGGTACATTCACATAATTCCCTGTCCTCAAGAGCTTACAATCTTAGGTCCCCATTTAGAAATGTCAGTTAACCTATGAGTAGGTTTTTGGAGTGTAAAGGAAACCAGAGTACCCAGGGGAAACCCACACCAGTGCAAAGGAGCACATGCAGGACATGTTGTGGTTGGGATTCAAGCCTAGTGCTGCAACCTTTAAGCTAATGTGCTGTCCAAACTCTTTTCTTGTAGTTAAAGAAAAACTTCAGGTAATTTTTGCTTTGCATAATGTTACTCATGTAGTCCGCAAATAATCCTTAAAATAAATAAAATGTAAAATTCTATTCATTTAATTGAACCCCCAAACATAAAATGGCTACACAACAGCATTCAAACAGGTCAGCTTTTTTTCCAATTACCTTAACTATGGCAGTTTAAGCCTCTAAGGATTGGTTCACCTTTGGAGCATGTTCGTTACACACATATTTAAAGCGGAGTTCCAGCCTTTTCTGTGTTTATTAAAAGTCAGCAGCTACAAAAAGTGTAGCTGCTGACTTCTAATAAACACACACTCGTCCCACGGTCCAGGGATGCGGCCGACCGAAGCTTCGATCCTCTCCCTCTGGTCTCGGCGGCGCTGGCATCACTGGTGTGGGCACCCGGCTGTGACAGCTTGCGGCTTCACAGCCAGGTACGCACTGTGCATGCGCGAGTTGCACTGCATGTCTTGATTGGCCGGCAATCTTCTGGGACCTCTGACATGTCCCAGAAGATTGCAGGGAGGGGGAGAGGAGGAGCGTGTACCTGTCAAAACTAGGTACCTGCCCCCCCCCCCCAAAAAAAAAATGACATGCCAAATGTGGCATGTCAGGGGGTTAGGACTACCTAAAGCGGAAGTTCAACTTTTGGGTGGAACTCCACTTTAAGGCGCAACAGGTAACATACTCCAAGCCCCCCAACCCCCTAAGAGTCCCATCGCTGACAGTGGGGCTTCCTTTCCCTGAAACTGCGGTCACATTTCAAAAATCGGCATAACTAATTCAGGGCAACCTTTGAATGAGAAAAAAAAAAAAAAGATGACTTGTAGCCCTCAATGAACTGCAAGGGTGCTGATAAGTGTGCTCAAAGATCATTCACAAGCCCTGCAGCTTTCATACCGGCAGCCTGTACAGCAGTATGTGCAGAATGCTGTAGGAATTGTCTGCAGGAGCCGGACATAAACATGGGTGCAATGGTTTGCAGGCTCCTTGGGGAAAAAAAATAAGGCCTCTTGCACACAATACTCCTGTTAGAGCATCTACTTTTCAGACATTTTTCTTGTATGTATTTGCGCGTATTTTCACGCAAATGAGTTTGCGCATTTTCATGCGCACACCAAAAAACCTTTTCTCGCGTTTTTGTTCAGCACAATATGTAAATTGACATTTATGCACATTTCTGCGCATTTGCGCGCATGAGGCAGGACTCGACAAACCCCGGGTGCCAGGTTGCATTGACGACTAGAATTAGCGACCTGGCGCCTGGGGTGCCCTACAGGAGGTGTCCTGTCCCTTTTGCTTTTTAGCTGGCTCCTAGATTTCAGGCGAATTTGTCAAGCCCTGGCATGAGGTATAAATTACTGACCAAAAATGCAGATTTTCCTATTTTGTTTTTTACTGAAGAATGCACGGCTCTCGTTTATGCGTCAGTGTGCCTAGCCACATTACAATTACTGGTCTGTATTTTAGCTCAGAAAAAAAAAAAAAAAAAAAAAACTGTACTGAGCCTTTATAAGCTGCCGTGTGCAAGAGACCCTAATGCACATTTCTTTCCTGCAAAAATATTTGCATTTATTATTTTCTCTCCAAAGGTTAACTAGTCAGGACTAGTCTCGCGGGAGTGTATCACAGCCATACACCCACCCACATCCACAGGCCCTGTGCCAGCCAGCCACCACAGGGTGCGTGCCAGCGAGCCACCACAGGTTGCCTGCCAGCGAGCCAGCCAGTCACCACAGGGTGCCTGCCAGCGAGCCAGCCAGCCACCACAGGGTGCCTGCCAGCCAGCCACCCACCACAGGGTGCCTGCCAGCCAGCCACCCACCACAGGGTGCCTGCCAGCCAGCCACCCACCCACCACAGGGTGCCTGCCAGCCAGCCAACCACCACAGGGTGCCTGCCAGCCAGCCAACCACCCACCACAGGGTGCCTGCCAGCCAGCCAACCACCCACCACAGAGTGCCTGCCAGCCAGCCAACCACCCACCACAGAGTGCCTGCCAGCCAGCCAACCACCCACCCACCACAGGGTGCCTGCCAGCCAGCCAACCACCCACCACAGGGTGCCTGCCAGCCACCCACCACAGGGTGCCAGCCAGCCACCCACCACAGGGTGCCAGCCAGCCACCCAACACAGGGTGCCAGCCAGCCACCCAACACAGGGTGCCAGCCAGCCACCCACCCACCACAGGGTGCCAGCCAGCCACCCACCCACCACAGGGTGCCAGCCAGCCACCCACCACAGGCTGCCTGCCAGCCACCCACCCACCAGAGGGTGCCAGAAAGCCAGCCAGCCACCCACCAGAGGGTGCCAGAAAGCCAGCCAGCCACCCACCAGAGGGTGCCAGAAAGCCAGCCAGCCACCCACCACAGGGTGCCAGCAAGCCAGCCAGCCTCCCACCACAGGGTGCCAGCAAGCCACCCACCACAGGGTGCCAGCAAGACATGTGCATCTACACTGCTCAACTAAAAAGAATTAAAGGAACACTTTTTAATCAGAGTGTAAATTAATAGGTGCACTAGATGGGAGACAATCACAAAAACAGGAATGGTTTAGAAGTGGAGGCCACTAAAATGTTTTTTTCTCTTTTCCCTACTCATCTTTTCTGACTGTTTATTAGTTTTGCATTTGGCTAGGGTCAGCATCAATACTGGTAGCATGAGGTGATACCTGGACCCTATAGAGGTTGCACAGGCAGTCTAATTCCTCCAGGATGGCACATAAATACATGCCTTTGCCAAAAGGTCTCAAGAGCATGGAGGAGACTCCAGGAGACAGGCAATTACTCTAGGAGAGCTGGACAGGGCCAAAGAAGGTCCTTAACCCATCAGCAGGACCAGTATCTGCTCCTTTGTGTGAGCACTGCCAGAGCCTTACAAAATTACCTCCAGCAGGCCACTGGTGTGAATGTCCCTGACCAAACAATCAGAAACAGACTTCATGAGGGGGGGGGGGGGCCTAAGGGCTCGACGTCCTCTAGTAGGCCCTGTGCTCTTTGCTCATCTCAATGGAGCTTGATTGGCATTTGCCTTTGAACAGCAGAATTGGCAGGTCTGCCACTGGCGCCCTATGCTTTTCACAGATGAGAGCAGGTTCACCTTGAGCACATGCGACAGACCTGAAAGGGTATGGAGAAGCTGTGGAGAATGTAATGCTGCCTGTAACATTGTTCAGCATGACTGGTTTGGTGGATCAGTGATGGTCTGAGGAGGCATATCCATGGAGGGACACACATACCTCTACAGGCTAGACAATGGCTCCCTGACTGCTATTAGGTATCGGGATGAAATCCTTATACCCATGCAATAGGACAATCTACCACCTTCCACGCGGATTCTCTCCTAGCCCACATATCGGTGATACCTAAGGAGGGGAAGGATCCCTCTTCCTGTGGGAGTTACCGGCCAATTTCGTTATTGAACGCGGATCTGAAACTCTTTACTAAAATGATCGCGTCCAGGCTCCAACCCCTCCTGCCGGAACTGATCCACCTCGACCAAGTGGGCTTCATCTCGTCCAGGGAGGCCAGAGACAACACCACTAAGGCCCTGAACCTCATACACTTGACTAAAGTCTTGCGCAGCCCGACTGTCTTTGTAAGCACAGATGCTGAAAAGGCCTTCGATCGAGTGAGCTGGAGATACATGCTTGAGGTTCTTGGACGTTTCGGGGTTGGTCCCCGCATGCTCCATTGGATCTCGAGTATCTACTCTTGCCCCCGCGCGAGGGTCAAGGTGAATGGCGTTTTCTCCGAACCTTTTCAGATTTTTAACGGGACCCGACAGGGCTGTCCCCGCTTCTTTTTGTCATCTCCTTGGAACCCTTCCTGACCAAGGTTCGCCTTAATTCAGATATTTCTTGGGTCTCGGTAGGCGACACATCCTATAAGATCTCGGCTTATGCCGACGATCTTTTCTCTCCGACCAATCCCTTGATCTCACTGCCTAATCTCCTCCGTGAGTTCGACCTCTATGGGGCGGTTTCCCATCTTAAAATCAACTATCACAAATCGGAGGCCATGGGAGTGGCCCTGCCGGAGCGGATCCGAGACTCTCTTTGCCACAGCTTTCCCTTTAAACGGGCTGATCCTGCACTCAAATACTTGGGTACTTTGCTCCCACCAAACCCTGGAGACGTTTATCGCCTGAACTTTCCCCCTCTTTTGACTTCCACCCGCGCTCTAATGACGAAATGGTCAACTGGACTGCACTCCTGGTTTGGTCGGTGCAACATCCTCAAGATGTCCATCTTGCCGAAATACCTTTACCTGTTCCAGACGTTGCCGGTGTTTATCCCAGCTGTCTTTTTTAAGCAGGTGGAATCCGCCTTCACCAAATTTATCTGGGCGGGTAGACGACCCAGACTGGCTAGACGCATACTCATGCTACCCAAATCCCATGGAGGCGTGGCAGTCCCGGACGTCAAGAGGTACTACCAAGCGGCACACCTGAACAGACTCGTGGATTGGTGCAGACACGCTAAATTGAAGATGTGGACGGCATTGGAGATGTCCGTCTCCCAGGTCCATCTCCCGGGTGCACCATGGTGCTTGAGCTCGGTCCCCGATCGGGTTCTGCGGCACCCCCTTATCGGCCCGACCCTCCGGATCTGTTCCCAGATCCTGGCCTCTGGGGCTACCCGGAATGTGCAATCGCCCATGTTTCCGGTTCTGGGCAACATGGCCTTCCCGACGGGTTGTGAGGGAGGGAGGTTCCGGGTGCTCTTGACACTGGGGCGTTTCCGAGTGCAACACTTTGGGACTGGTGCGCTTTGGCCCTCCCTCATGCAGTTGACAGCTGAGAATGGCCTGTTTGCCCTCTCCAGGTGGCAGGCGCTTCAGTTGCTGCACTTTCTCAGAGGGCTGGGGTCACGCTCACTCTTCGAGAGACCACTGACGCCCCTCGAGATTCTTATATCGGGGGACACCCCCCTACCTCATGCCCTATCCCAGCTGTATTCTATACTTTCGGACCCCTCGTTGGACTTTGTCCTCCCGGGTCTCTTGAAGTGGGAGGGGGAACTACAGAGGACCTTCACGGCGACCCAGCGCACAAATATTATTCGGTTTTCTTTGCGCTCCTCGAGCTGCACGCGCCTCCAGGAGACCAATTACAAAATTGCTGACGCATTGGTATTACACTCCGGCTCGGTTGGCCGGCTTCTTTCCCGAGACATCAGACAGGTGCTGGCGTTGCCTGGGAGACCGAGGTACCATGCTCCATATATTTTGGAGCGGTCCCCGGCTAAAGAGTTTCTGGTCTGACATACGGAAAATATCCCAAAATGTGAGTGATGTTGTCCTCCAGGACGACCCTGCCTTCTTGCTGCACTGTACGACCATCCCCCTGCAACGCTATAAGAAATCGGTCCTGCGCCACCTCCTCAACGCAGCCAAGGGGTGCATTGGCTTGTGTTGGAAATCCACGACCCCTCCTTCAATACCGCTTTGGCTGTCCAGAGTTAAACAAATTAATGATTTTGAGGACCTGGTGATGACCTCGCAGGGCAGGAGGGAACAATACTCGGCGACTTGGGGATGTTGGAATATGTTCATCCTTTCGGATGAAGGCAGGGCACTACAGGATGCCGCCTGAACGTTGAACACTGCGAACTTGGAAGACCACACGGGATCCACCCGGAACCCCTCATGCTCCCCTCCCTTTTTTCTGTCCCTCTTACCCACTTAACTGCTGTCTTATTTCCCGCCACCTTCCCCCCCGTCCCCACCATTCCTTTCCTCCCCCCCCCCCATGTTCCCCCTCTCTCCCCTTCGCATACACTATATAACTTCATTCTACCCATGTGTGACTTTTACCCTTCATTTTGTTTACCCGGTGAGGAAAGGTTTATCTGTGTATTTACCCCGAGCACTGCATACTGAGACATATATACCTCGATGCCCATCTTTATGTGGATGTTCTGACCCTCAACTCGGTGCCTGTGCTGATGTGCATGGTGACCGCACTTTGTTGGTCTACACGCTTAAGTGATTACGTAAGCCCTCCTTTTACTGTTTCTCCTTTTGACATGCTGATCGTCGGGTTTTTTTTTCCTTTTTTTTATGTTTTTGCTCGATAATGCTTTTCTCACTGACCTGCAGTCAGTTGTGTTTCTGTCATACTGCACTTACTAATGTTCCCATATCTGACTCTTGTTTTTGTTGCTATTGAATATTTCAATAAAGAATTTGAAAAAAAAAAAAAAAAAAAATCCTTATACCCATTGTCAGACCCTACATTATGAGTCCCTCCTGATGCACGACAATGCCCGGCCCTGGTCCAGATCTGGGATGAAATACTTCAGGACACCATCCTTTGTCATATTAGGAGCATGTTCTAATGTTGTCAGGCATGCATTCAAGCATGTGGGGGCCATACAAACTACGGAGTACCATTTTGAATTGCTGCAATTAAATTTCAGCAAAATGGACTAGGCTGCTGCATCCTTTTTTCACTTTGATTTTCAGGGTGTCTTTGAATTCAGCCCTCTGTAGGTTGACATTTTCATTTTCATCAAACGATGTGGCATCCTTCGTTACTATAGAAAAAAATGAAGTAGGCACTGGTATAGGTGGATGTTATTATCTCAATTGATAAGCTGAAAAGTGTGTCAATAAACTGTACACACTATGTATGTGTTGATAATTTATAATAAACTCAAATCCAATATCCTGAAAATGCGATTATGTGCAGAAAAATGCACTCAAATATGAGTGTGTGTGTGTGTGTAATCAGTGTGTGACATGTATTTACAGTGACTCAATCGTTGTGAACCAATAAATAAGAAATAATCCTGGACAATAAATGACAATAATGGTGCAATTGGTGACTGTTGTGATATATTGAGGCCCCGTTCACATAGGGGCGATCCGACTCGGGAGGGCGACCTCCGAGGTCGCGGTGCGAGCAGCGCGCAGCGACCTCGGACCGGCCGCCACGGACTTCATAACATTGAAGTCTATGGCGGTCGCCTCCGGGTCGCCCCAAAGAAGCTCCGGACCCTTTTTCTAAGTCGGAGCGACTTGTGTCGCTCCTATTAGAATGGGTCCGCAGCTTCCCTATAGAAGGCGACCTACGGCGACCTGTGAGGCGACCAGGTCTCCTCACAGGGCGCCTTAGTGTGAACGGGGACTTAGAAGCCATATATCACAATATTTGTGCAAATGGTGACTATAATCTGTGCAATAAATAAATAGACAGATAATTAACAAATATTGTGCAAATAGTGGCTGTAGTCCGTGCAGTACTGTAACACCACTTAATTCTTCAGTTCAGATGCTCCAACTTGTGCTCTTGTGATATAATGGTAATCAATACTGCTTACCAGATAGCATCAGGTCACATAGACCTAAAACGCTTTTGATCCCTTTACAAGGATGGATCAATCCTCCATCAGACTCCTCCACATCAATATTTGTATGGCTAATAATCTTGGTGGGAATGGATGATCATACAGGGATAAATCCGTCACCTTACTTCTCCTTATGACAGAGCCCTAGGATGTGAGCCTGAGTGGGAAGCCAAATATAGTGTAATACTGTTTTATTTATATTTATTTAAAATCAAAAATAAAAATGGATGCTTACAATCTGTTGTGCCCTCCTGGCACAGGTGAAATCGCTTATTGCTGTTCAAGGGTTGTCACAATGCATGGATATGTCCCTCTGCACAGTAGTGGGTTTTACTATGCAGCCATTGTAGCGTGGCAGCGGTCGGCGTGCGTTCCAAACAAGCGGAAGTGACGTCACTGGCTCTCAGTGTTTCCGGGTATGCTGTAGACCACAATGCATTTTGCTATGAAGCGTCATCAGGAAGTCTACATCCACCCAGTCCTGGCGGCTAGATATGTGGCTTGCTCATCTACAATTGGTTGAATGGCCTCTAAAACACTCCTAATGATTTAACTATTTGTGTATTGTTCGTACAATGATGTCATTATGTGTATGGCCATTGCGGAGCGAGTGAAAACCCTTTGTGAACCGCCAATCTAATGCCAGTATTTATTTGACACACTGAAAAAAGATCAAAAATAAAATAAAACAACTAAGTATAAAAGCGAGGTATAGAAAATATACGTATACAAATCCAGCGTATATAAAAAAAAACAAGGTGTAGAAAATATATGTATTCAAAACCGGCACACATATACAGCTAAAATCCTCTGTGTGTGCAATCTATTGCAATAACCTCCCAGTAGATTTGCTAAAAAATATGTGACTGTGATTTCATTGTGTATAACCAGCATGTATTAGCAACAAATGCTATAAATCACGTCGGTAGATGGCTATTAAATATTACCTCAAACAGCAAATAGCGCCATTACTTACAAATAATGTACACATATAGATTTCATGAACTTTTCTTATCCTATTGCAAATCAATATATTTCATAACAATTTTTATCTAAAACAACGCCTTTATTTAAAATGAATTAGTTTGGTGCATAGAGGACTGTAAATGAGAAATCATTTCTATCACCATCTAGTGGTTGTACCTGATACTACAATGTTAAAATGAACTCTATACAAAGAACAAAAATTTATATACTGTAATTGAATAAAAATGTATATAATTGAATAAGGTACGAATTATTGAGATCATAAAAAGGTGAGTTTCATCTCATAGTGATTGTTGCATGTAGTTACCTTTATTGACCCTATACAGTGGGTACGGAAAGTATTCAGACCCCCTTAAATTTTTCACTCTTTGTTATATTGCAGCCATTTGCTAAAATCATTTAAGTTCATTCTTCTTCCTCATGAATGTACACATAGCACCCCATACTGACAGAAAAACACAGAATTGTTGACATTGTTGCAGATTTATTAAAAAAGAAAAACTGAAATATCACATGGTCCTAAGTATTCAGACCCTTTGCTCAGTATTTAGTAGAAGCCCCCTTTTGATCTAATACAGCCAGGAGTCTTTTTGGGAAAGATGCATCAAGTCTTTCACACCTGGATTTGGGGATCCTCTGCCATTCCTCCTTGCAGATCCTCTCCAGTTCTGTCAGGTTGGATGATAAACGTTGGTGGACAGCCATTTTTAGGTCTCTCCAGAGATGCTCAATTGGGTTTAAGTCAGGGCTCTGGCTGGGCCATTCAAGAACAGTCACGGAGTTGTTGTGAAGCCACTCCTTCGTTATTTTAGCTGTGTGCTTAGGGTCATTGTCTTGTTTGAAGGTAAACCTTCGGCCCAGTCTGAGGTCCAGAGCACTCTGGAGAAGGTTTTTGTCCAGGATATCCCTGTACTTGGCCGCATTCATCTTTCCCTCGATTGCAACCAGTCGTCCTGTCCATGCAGCTGAAAAACACCCCCACAGCATGATGCTGCCACCACCATGCTTCACTGTTGGGACTGTATTGGACAGTTGATGAGCAGTGCCTGGTTTTCTCCACACATACCGCTTAGAATTAAGGCCAAAAAGTTCTATTTTGGTCTCATCAGACCAGAGAATCTTATTTCTCACCATCTTGGAGTCCTTCAGGTGTTTTTTAGCAAACTCCATGCGGGCTTTCATGTGTCTTACACTGAGGAGAGGCTTCCGTCGGGCCACTCTGCCATAAAGCCCGACTGGTGGAGGGCTGCAGTGATGGTTGACTTTCTACAACTTTCTCCCATCTCCTGACTGCATCTCTGGAGCTCAGCCACAGTGATCTTTGGGTTCTTCTTTACCTCTCTCACCAAGGCTCTTCTCCCCCGATAGCAGTTTGGCCGGACGGCCAGCTCTAGGAAGGGTTCTGGTCGTCCCAAACGTCTTCCATTTGAGGATTATGGAGGCCACTGTGCTCTTAGGAACCTTAAGTGCAGCAGAAATCTTTTTGTAACCTTGGCCAGATCTGTGCCTTGCCACAATTCTGTCTCTGAGCTCTTCAGGCAGTTCCTTTGACCTCATGATTCTCATTTGCTCTGACATGCATTGTGATCTGGAAGGTCTTATATAGACAGGTGTGTGGCTTTCCTAATCAAGTCCAATCAGTATAATCAAACACAGCTGGACTCAAATGAAGGTGTAGAACCATCTCAAGGATGATCAGAAGAAATGGAAAGCACCTGAGTTAAATATATGAGTGTCACAGCAAAGGGTCTGAATACTTAGGACCATGTGATATTTCAGTTTTTCTTTTTTAATAAATCTGCAACAATGTCAACAATTCTGTGTTTTTCTGTCAGTATGGGGTGCTATGTGTACATTCATGAGGAAGAAGAATGAACCTAAATGATTTTAGCAAATGGCTGCAATATAACAAAGAGTGAAAAAATTAAGGGGGTCTGAATACTTTCCGTACCCACTGTATATACACATTATTTCTCTTTTCCTTTCCAGGACTGTTCCATCGAATATACAGTATATATTGTATAACGGTAAGTTAGTTTTTTCACCTGATGATATTATTATAGATAGGGAACTGAAAATGTGGAGCAAGAGATTTAGTACTCTATACTAGTATGTTATTGTGTAAAGAAACGAATATAAATGAAATATTGTTATATACAGGAAATTATATATTCTGGGGAAGTAGGTGTGATGTGTATCCAAAAACATATATATTATAGATTTTCCTCTATCTATTTTCTTTCTCATATCTGAGCCTCTCCAGTGTTTATGGACTATCAATCCCACAAAAACCAGACAATCAATCCCAAAAATTTCCCAAAATGAGACGCAATGGATTCACCGGTTAAAAACATTAAAGCCACGGGGACTTAACGCAGACATAGATCTGAATTGCTTCTTAAATGACTTCTAGATAAAGGAAAAACTATAATATATATATGTTTTTGGATACACATCACACCTACTTCCCCAGAATATATAATTTCCCTATCTATAATATCATCCGGTGAAAAAAAGAACTTACTTACCATTATATATATATATATATATATATATATATATATATATATATATATATATATATATATATTATAGGGCGGTGCATCTTCACTTACCTCACGATTCGATGCGATTATTAGGGTCGCGATTCGATACGATTCGATTCCGCGATGCATCACGATTACTGCCCAATGCCCAGCCCACTGCCCAATGGTTTTCAAAACTTTATCAAAAAAAAACAAACAATCAAGCAGTCACAAATAAAAGAATCCTTTTTATTTTCATTTGCTTCAAAGGACACTTTCCTGGACCCTGTCATGGCCTGCAAGCCCTGCATACTTTAGTGCACTTGCACTGCAAACATATAGGAAGGTCTGAAAATGCAAACAGCATAGCAGAGACAGACAACAACACTAGTATTTTACTAGAAGTAACAGTAAAATTTGTAAAAAACTGTAGTAGTGCAGTTTACTGCTTCATAAAAGAAAATATTAATATAAGCCAGGCCTACCACCATTTAAAGTACAACTAAAGGCCAAACTTTTTGGATTTTGGATAAAGTTTGGTCTATAGTTGTACTTTAAGGCAAGCCAAGATAGAAGAAGCCAGCCAGCCAGCCAAGCTAATATTCTTGTGAAAATGGTCATCATAAATTCCCACAAAACATTATATATAAATCCTTTTATGTGAATATGCATTGCAATAAATTCCAGGTGTGCCATAACCTGTCCTCTACAAAACAGAGCACTTCCTGACTAGTAGCAAACATCAAGGGTGAACCTGGCAATAGTGCACTGCTGCATAACTTCCATGTTCACCGTGATGTTTGTTTCCCTCTGCAACTGCCAGTCAACTCAAGGTAGTTGATGGATTGGCTGCTAGAGGGGAGTTACAAATATAAGCTTTAAGCTTATCAATTCACTTATGTCACTTTTATGTCACTTACTTTACAGAAAACGTTACCTGTCCTGCAGACAGTCTCTGTCTCTACCACGATTAAACCCAACTGAAGCCAAGCCAAAGCCACCATTAGAGGAAGGAAAACCCTTGAAGTAAATCATCAACTAAAGCTTAAACCTTGAGTAAATCTTCATGGGATCACAAAAAAACACACAACACGATTGTCTGCATCAGAATCATGAGAACTGAAGAAAGGTTTGGCATTGCCACACTGGTACAACTCAAGGCATATAGGTTAGGTCAGGTTTGTGTGTATTTGTGATCCAGTAAAGATTTAATCAAGGTTTTACGCTTCAATGTATGATTGATTTAATCTTTCAAGGATGTCCTTTCCTGTACCGTGACTGCCTGGCTTGCCTTCAGTTGTCTAGATACACTTTTACCTTTAGTATTTGTTTGGTTGAGGGAACCCCCTACACTTGCTATTGCTACAGAGTACAACAGACCAGCAGACAGACATGCGTTGCAATAATTTCCAGGTGTGTGCCATAACCTGTCCTCTACAAAACAGAGCACTTCCTGACTAGTAGCAAATATCAAAGGTGAACCTGGCAATAGTGCACTGCTGCATAACTTCCATGTTCACCGTGATGTTTGTTTCCCCCTGCAACTGCCAGTCAACTCAAGTGAAGTGAGTTGATGGCTGCTAGAGGGGAGTTATACAAATATAAGCTTAAGCTTAAATAATTATCAATTCACTTATGTGAATGGACCATTTTTGAAAACAAGCCATTCTCCATCTCTCCAGTGCTAGAAAAGCTGTAAAAAATATAAAATGTTCCAGGTTCACTGCGATTGTGTTTGCCCCTGCCATTGCCAGTCAACTAAACACAGTGTGTGTGTGTCGTGACTACTCAAAAGCTTATACGCAGCCTCATCAGCATCAACTCAACACACACACACTATATGTGTGTGTGTGTGTGTGTGTGTTGAGTTAATGCTAGAGCTGCGTTATAAGCTCTTGAGTTGTCACGACAGTCAGTCAGTCACGTTACAGAAAGAAAACTTTACCTGCACTGCACTGAGCAGCACTCTACCATGTCGATTACATCTGTAACTGAAGCCAAGCTAGCCAACAAGCCACCATTAGAGGAAGGAAAATCCTTGAGAGAATAAATTGTAAACTGAAGCTTAACCTTGATGAAATCCTATGGGGGTCACATTCACAAACTCACAAATATAGTATATTACACAAGAATCCACAATTGGTGTTTGTGATCCAATAAGATAAGATTTACTCGAGGTTAAGCTTCAAATGTACAAGTTATTTCTCTCAATGATTTTCCTTCCTAGAATGCTGGCACCGTGGCTGGCTTGGTGTCAGTTGTCTAGAAGAAAATACACTTTAATATTATTTATTTGGTTGAGGGTTAAATGAACCCCTGCCTAGACACTTTTAGTGTGAAGCAACAGATTATGGATTGGCAATGGACACATTGGACAGGACAATCTTCAAAAACAAACCATCAGTGCTATAAAGCTATAAAACAAGACTGGTGATGTGACTGACTGGTGACTGGCGGCAGACTGAATTAGTAATTACTAATTCATTAAAAACATGAATTAGTAATTATTTCAGTGCTTAGCATTTGGGAACATGTAGGTTTTTCTGTAAGAACACTAGATGATCCACATGCTCAGGTTTAAGACTGCTTCTTTTCTCTGTTATAACATCTCCTGCAGTAGAGAAAACCCGCTCTGCAGATACACTTGTACCTGGGATACACAAGTATTGCTTTGACAGCTGAGAGAGGAGGGGGAATATGACCTCATGCTCACGCCACCATTTTAAAGGGTCCTCAGTGAGAGGCAGAGGTGGGGCTTTACAATATTTTTCCATTTCGTCTTCTGCCTTGGCATAGGGGGTCTTAGGTTCTATTGCACCATCAGTGAAAGACTGCCCCAGCAAAGTCATGAGCAGCGATGTTGTGGCCTTTTTTTTGGGAGGAGAATGGCTGTCCTCAATGGGTGTTTCTTCTTCCACAGTTGCTTTTTCCCTAGGCACTTCATCCACATTTGTCCTTCTATTAGATGTAATCTGTGTGTTTGAACAAAAGATAATAGTATAAGAAGAGCTGAACTGACTAAGAGTGTGATTCATTGCTGAGGTGTGGGAAACTGCACGGTAATCCATATCATACAGTTCCACTTCCCACACCGCATCAGTGAATCAGGGCATGTTATTACACAACACAATGTAGCTGAGCTTCTAGCTGTCTGGCAGGAAACATGATGAAATTCTAATTACCTCCAAAGATGCAGCCTCCTCAGTCACTCCTCTGTATATCTCCGATCTCTCCTCCTCTGTGAGAATAAAAGGCAGTCCTTTAAAGCGAGGATCCAGAGCAGAGGCTGTATGAAGGATCTTCTTCTCTGCCTCACTGCTGTACCTCTTCAGGAGATCTGTTTTGATTGCATTCTTGATCTCATGGGTCATGGCTGTGTCTCCCATGGTGTCTGTCATGCTCTGGAGCAGTTGTGCATTTAGAGGGGCAATGAGAGACACTGTTGGGTTGTGCTCTTCTGACATCAGCAAGGTTGCATCCTTCATTGGCTTTAATGCACTCACAGCGTCCTCTGCATTTGACACATCTGTTTCATTGAGAGTGCAGAGATCAGACTCTCCTTTTCTGACTTCTGGAGACAGCAAGGTGGCACAAACTGCCGGTTGTTGTTCTAAGAACCTCTCGACCATGTCATATGCGCTGTTCCATCTTGTTGGCACATCAGTTAATAGCTTATGATTCTTCAGGCCCAGACATTTCTGTTTCTCTTTTAGACAGTGGCTTGCTCTAGTGCTGCGATGGAAGAATGTGGATATTCGTCGCACTCTGGCGAGAAGCCTGGAGAGCGTGGCCCCTTTCAGCGCCCGCTGACATGCAAGATTGAGTGTATGGGCAAAACATTTAACATGAGGAAATTTACCAACTTGAGCTGCAACTATCATGTTCGCCGTGTTGTCGGTCACAAGCACTACAGATTTATCAGACAGCTGCCATTCTTCCACAACATGAGACAGTAGCTCTGCCAGATGAGCACCTGTGTGAGACTCATAAATGGCTCTTGTTTGCAACACATGTGACAAGACCTGCCAGTCCTTAGTAACGTAATGTGCTGTTATTGTAACAGGACTCCGTTGTGACTGACGTCCATGAATCACACGTTATTGCGACTCGACTGGCTTGGTTCATTGACGCAAGTACCTGAGCTTTGGTGTCGTGGTAGAGTGCAGGTGTAACGTTTTCTGTAAAGTGCCTGCGTGATGGGATCTTATAACTTGGCTCTAGCGTCTTCACAAGGTAACGAAACCCGGCGTTGTCCACAACTGAGTAAGGCCGTAGGTCCTTGGCGATGAAAGCTGCCACAGCTTTGGTTAGTTTCTTCCCTTTTTCTGAGTTCGGCGGATAAGTTGACAGTATGGCATCAATTCTTGGCTGATCTGGGTCTAGCAGTCTTTCCTTGGCAGTGGTGGCACTGCTGGTGGCGACAGGTGTTACTAACTCAGAGTGAAAACGGCTAACATGGTTTCTCAAGTTCGTAGTATTCCCTAGGTATTTCATTTTTGTGTGACAGGCTTTACATACGGCGTGTGTCTTGTCCAACTCACGCTTCCCTGTGTGTTCATAAAATCCGAAATGTGCCCAGATGTTTGCTCTTAAAACGCTAGGTGCATTTTTTATCTCTCGATCTTTTTCTCCTTCTGCCATATTTACCACCATACTACCACGTATGTGACGGAGACGGATGACGTAAGTTGCCAAACTCTGTCAGTGTTAAAAAAAAAAAATAAAAAAAAAAAAAAAAACTTGTAAACTAAGCCGCAACAAATCAACCAAGCAACATCTTTCATAAAATATGACTGTCTGTCTGACTCCCTTCCTTGCATGCACTGAGCCAAAACCCCCGGGGCCCCCCCTTACCCCACAGCAGCCTGTGACAGTGACACTGACAGAGACCCCCCTCCCCCCACAGCTGAGCTGACTGCAGCCTGACACACTGACAGAGACCTGGGTGGATGTCCCACACCTTCCCCAATCCCCCACAGCACTAACACTGAGAGTGAGTGAGTCCCCCCCTTGCCCAGACCCCCATAGCTGACTGACACTGACAGAGACCCCCAGGCCCCCACTGACTGACCCCCCCTGGCTGCCAGACTGCCACAGCAGAACAGTACCCCCGGGCCCCGACCGACCGTCCCCTGTCCCAGGCCCCCCCCCCATCACAGACATCCCCCAGAGATACAGACGAGAGACCCCCATGAATGATTACACAATTATTTGTTCGGACATACCTGCTGTGTGACTGTGTGGGTTGTGCACTGCATTGCAGAGGAGGACAGGTGCTGTGCTGCTCTCTGGGCTCTGTGGCGGGCGGCTGGCGTCACTGGCAGTGGCGTGGCGGCTGGGCCTCCAGGGCCTGTCGGCTACGGTGAGGTGAGGCTGGCGGCGCTGGCTGGCTGCGATGGGGACGCACTTGGGTCCTCCTCCTGTGGACTCACTGGACTGGCGGCTTCTGGCTTGGATGGCTGGCTGGCTTCTAGGCCGCAGGTGGGACGCTGATACACGCGGGGGATGTCTTGCTGCGCCTCGGCCCGGGTCAAAGAGGCGGGAGGGGCGGAGCCTTTTTATTAAGCTCCCGCCACTAACCCACCAATCAGCTGCCGATCCTGCAATCTTGTGATTTTTTTTTTCCCTTGCGCGATAGGGCGTGGCTGCGGCTGATGACGTCATTTCGTATAATCGATTATGCCGGCAGCCCGCATCGATGCAGAATCGCGAAGGGTCGAATCGCGATGCATCGATCTTTCGATTATATTCCACAGCCCAAATATTATATATATATATATATATATATATATATATATATATACACACAGTGGGTACGGAAAGTATTCAGACCCCCTTAAATTTTTCACTCTCTGTTATATTGCAGCCATTTGCTAAAATCATTTAAATTCATTCTTCTTCCTCATGAATGTACACATAGCACCCCATACTGACAGAAAAACACAGAATGGTTGACATTGTTGCAGATTTATTAAAAAAGAAAAACTGAAATATCACATGGTCCTAAGTATTCAGACCCTTTGCTGTGACACTCATATATTTAACTCAGGTGCTTTCCATTTCTTCTGATCACCCTTGAGATGGTTCTACACCTTCATTTGAGTCCAGCTGTGTTTGATTATACTGATTGGACTTGATTAGGAAAGCCACACAGCTGTCTATATAAGACCTTCCAGATCACAATGCATGTCAGAGCAAATGAGAATCATGAGGTCAAAAGGAACTGCCTGAAGAGCTCAGAGACAGAATTGTGGCAAGGCACAGATCTGGCCAAGGTTACAAAAAGATTTCTGCTGCACTTAAGGTTCCTAAGAGCACAGTGGCCTCCCTATTCCTCAAATGTAAGACGTTTGGGACGACCAGAACCCTTCCTAGAGCTGGCCGTCCGACCAAACTGAGCTATCGGGGGAGAAGAGCCTTGGTGAGAGAGGTAAAGAAGAACCCAAAGATCACTGTGGCTGAGCTCCAGAGATGCAGTCAGGAGATGGGAGAAAGTTGTAGAAAGTCAACCATCACTGCAGCCCTCCACCAGTCGGGGCTTTATGGCAGAGTGGCCCGACGGAAGCCTCTCCTCAGTGTAAAACACATGAAAGCCCGCATGGAGTTTGCTAAAAAAAAACACCTGAAGGACTCCAAGATGGTGAGAAATAAGATTCTCTGGTCTGATGAGACCAAAATAGAACTTTTTGGCCTTAATTCTAAGCGGTATGTGTGGAGAAAACCAGGCACTGCTCATCACCTGTCCAATACAGTCCCAACAGTGAAGCATGGTGGTGGCAGCATCATGCTGTGGGGGTGTTTTTCAGCTGCAGGGACAGGACGACTGGTTGCAATCGAGGGAAAGATGAATGCGGCCAAATACAGGGATATCCTGGACAAAAACCTTCTCCAGAGTGCTCTGGACCTCAGACTGGGCCAAAGGTTTACCTTCCAACAAGACAATGACCCTAAGCACACAGCTAAAATAACGAAGGAGTGGCTTCACAACAACTCCGTGACTGTTCTTGAATGGCCCAGCCAGAGCCCTGACTTAAACCCAATTGAGCATCTCTGGAGAGACCTAAAAATGGCTGTCCACCAACGTTTACCATCCAACCTGACAGAACTGGAGAGGATCTGCAAGGAGGAATGGCAGAGGATCTCCAAATCCAGGTGTGAAAGACTTGTTGCATCTTTCCCAAAAAGACTCCTGACTGTATTAGATCAAAAGGGGGCTTCTATTAAATACTGAGCAAAGGGTCTGAATACTTAGGACCATGTGATATTTCAGTTTTTCTTTTTTAATAAATCTGCAACAATGTCAACAATTCTGTGTTTTTCTGTCAGTATGGGGTGCTATGTGTACATTTATGAGGAAGAAGAATGAACTTAAATGATTTTAGCAAATGGCTGCAATATAACAAAGAGTGAAAAATGTAAGGGGGTCTGAATACTTTCCGTACCCACTGTATATATATATATTTATTATATTATATATCGATGGAACAGTCCTGGAAAGGAAAAGAAATAAACCTATATATAGGGTCAATAAAAAGGTAACTACATGCAACAATCACTATGAGATGAAACTCACCTTTTAGGATATCAATAATTAGTACCTTAATCAATTATATAAATGTATGTTCTTTGTATTTTTTTTTTTGAAAAATTATATTTATTAATTATGCAACAAGAAAATGCAAACAATACAAGAAAAAAAAAAGAAATGACAAACAACCAACACCTCAGAACATAAAGGGAGATGTTACAATTTAACACAGTGCAAAACCAACCAAGCCCCAACTCCCTCCCCATACCCTAGGCAACTCAACTAACAGTTCGGAGCATCGAGGCCTCGATGACGTCGCAGTGACGAAACGCGTAGAGCGGCAAAGCAGCGTCATACGTCACTTCCGGTTAGGTGGCTCCGGCCGGTGGAACGCGGAAGTACCGCGCGGCCGAACACTGGAGACACACCAAACAAGCTGACGGTGAACTTCCTAACAGTGAGTCGATGCTAATTTCTTCCCTCAATATTGTACTATACTACGCAATGGAAGCTCTCTTGGTCTTTTGTATACTGACTCCCTAGATGCAAGCGCAACTATATGTACGGAACAACCAGCTCTCACAGGCATCAGGAGAAGGGAGACACAGTATATTAGAGTGAGAAGGGAGAGGACTTTGGTAAGTGCTTTACCCACGGTATTAGCACTTCTCACTCTTAACACGCGCAACAGGCGTTTTTACACTCTCACTTTACACTGCATAGTGTTTTGTAATATTCACCACGGATGTCAGTTTCCTCTTTCAAAGGAGGCCACAATAAAGTATTTATTGTTCTAATCACTTAATTGCACTTAGCACTTTTTTGCACTGGTCACTATATGATTGTTTACATCCGATGAGTGATACATACACGGTACAATCCAATTGATACACGATAACTACCGTTTTTATAATTTTAATTTTATATCTGCACTGTATTGCACATTTAAGATTTTAATAATATTTGCACAATACCTGCTCACCAATAAGCACTGTGCACTTTCATCTTTGGATCACATACAACGAAGAAATTCGCTGTGCAAGGTGGTAGCGCCCCATACCAACACCTCCCAAAACCCCCACATTTCTTTACCCTTGTGGTAAGTTGGAGGCAGCATAACCATCTGATCCCCACACTCTGCATTTAAAACTGTTGGTTCAGTGCTTGTGTTGCTATCCATAGCGCGGGTGCACCCCAAACCTCTTTTTTACTAAATAATATTTTTAATCTACACTGAGAAGGCGCTGCTTTTCTTCTCCTACCCAAAATGGTACATAATGGCTATAACAGTACAATCATCTCACTGTCTCCGAAGATTCCACCCAGGCCCTCCACACCTTTTAACATTTTTTAGGGTATCCCCTTGACACATAAGTGGCTTTATATAAGGGCAGGACAGCATTTACCAACCCCTTCTAAAACGTCAGGGGGGGGGGGGGGGATACTTTCCTCTAATGTAACAATATAGCCTTCTTGGCATAGAATAGCAAGATAGTCAGTAGTGTTCTATGAGCCACCGAAGGGACCACCTCTTCCACCAGTCCCAAAAGGCAGACGCTCGGGGTCAACGGAACCAATGTCATCAGCACCCTCTCAAGACAAGAGGCCACCTCTGACCAGTATCGCTGAACCGGCACACAGTCCCAGAACACATGATTTGCATCCACCGAAGAAGCTGAGCAATGCCAGCACTCAGCGGAGGCGGTCGGGAAGATTTTGGCCAAACGAGCAGGAGTATAGTTTGCCCTATGGAGGAATTTAAATTGAATAAGCTTATCTCTGGCCACTATTAGATGTTTAAAGGGATCGACCCACATGTCATCCCAGTCCTCGACTTGTAGATCAGGAATCTCTGCTGTCCAGCGTTCTCTACATCGAACAATACGCGCGCCGGGGGGGGGGGGGGGTCAGTCTAAACAGGTCTTTGTAGACAATGAATGTTTTACGGAGGTCAGGGTTAGTCAGCATTAGCTCCAGGTCCGACGGCACAGGCTCAATCTTGGAGTCAGCAAATTGACTCCTAAATGCGTGGCGTAGTTGTAGACATCTAAAAAAGTAAGTCGTGGGTAGGTCATGAAGAGTTCGTAGATTATCAAACGTGAGCAAGTTTCCCTCAGTGGTTATGTCCCCCGACGTGGCCCACACCATAGGCTCCGTTAGCCGATAGAAATGAGGGAACTTGGGGTTCATACATAGTGGGGCAGAAGGAGAAAACCTGAGGTAACTGGGACACGCTAACTTCACAGCCTGGCCCCACGCCTTAATCGTTGCCCTCATGGAAGCCGTCAGTGGTAGGTCAGAACCCACTCCCCTGAACAGTGCCATGTAGGGGAATGCTGCAAAAAATACAGAACCACCAGGAGGAATTTCATTTTCAGCAAGGCGATACGGCCCATCAGGGAGAGCCTCCTCCACACCTGTACCAGCTGCTGTAGTCTCGGTACAAGCGGGAGGAGGTTCAGGGTATATAATAGTGTCGCGGGCCTCTAGTGACACGCACCCCCAGGTAAGTAAATGTCTCAACCCAACACAATGGAGGACCATCGTCCGAGACTGGTGCCGGAGTCCCAGTCAGGGAAAGTATCGACGATTTCCCCCAGTTCACCCTAAGCCCCGAGTAGGTATCAAAGTCGTCCAAAATTTGAAGAACAGCCCGTAGTGAAGGACCTGAATCCCTAAGGAATAACATCATGTCGTCAGCATAGAGTGCTACACATTCTTTAATGGAGCCCACCCGGATAGTTTCAAATTCACCGGAGGTCCGCAAGGCAATAGCGACTGGTTCAATAGCAAGAGCGAACAAGAAGGGGGAAAGAGGACAGCCCTGCCTGTTCCCCCGTCCCACCCTAAAATATACAGAGGTCGCCAGACCCAGCCGAATGGCCGTATGAGGAGAAGAGTAGAGTAATTTAACCCAAGTCCTGAATGTGGGGCCAAAACCCATCAGCTCCAGGACCATGGACGATGTACCCGGCTACCTGAGCGAGGTGAAGGAGGACTTCCGGAGTTTCCTGCCCTGGCGTGGAGCCAGGTCACGGTGGCAATGGTTGTCTATCCCCACCGCTACATGTGATGATGTGCCTGTTTTCATTATATTACAAGTGAGTGCAACCTGTATTGTGTTTTTTAACCACTTTAAGACCGCTCACAGTAATATTACTGCGGCAAAGTGGCTCGTTATCGTCTGACGACGTAGTACTACGTCGTCAGACACTCCCCCTTCTGGGCGGCGCTTGCGCGCCGCCGGAGGCTCGCTCCCGCTGTTTTCATTCACAGCGGGAGTCGGGCCAGGGGAGGAGCAGCGGCAATCGCCGCTGCTCTTACCCGATCGTCGGGGATCGAGTCTGGAGATCCGCCCGCTGTGTGTAAACATAGCATAGCTGGACATCCGATCTGTCCATGACTCACTCACTCACCTCCCCCCCTACACGTCAGTAAGCACCAGGCATACATTAACCCCTCCCTCTCCAATAAAATTAACCCCTTCCCTGCCAGTGTCATTTTTACAGTAACAGTGCATATATATATAGCACCGATTACTGCAGTAATGTCACTGGTACCCCCAAAAGTGTCAAAAATGTCAGTCAAGGGTCCGATCTGTCCGCCGCAATGTCGCAGTCCCGCAAAAAAAAAAAAAAAAAAAAAAAAAAAAAAAAAAAAAAAAAATCGCAGATCGCCGCCATTACGCGTTAAAAAAAAAACACCAAAAATGACAGAAATCTTTCCCTTTGTTAGTAAACGCAATAACTTTTGCGCAAACCAATCAAAATACGCTTATTGCGATTTTTTTTTACCAAACATAGGTAGCAGAAAACAAATTGGCCAAAAATTTTTTAAAAAATTGGTTTTTACATCTTTTTTGGGGGGAATTTCATATAAAAAAATGTTAAAAATATTGTTATTTTTTCAAAATAAACGCTCTTTTTTGGTTTATAGCGCAAAAAGTAAAAATCGCACAGGTGATCAAATACCACCAAAAGAAAGCTCTGTTTGTGGGAAAAAAAGGACGTAAATTTCGTTTGGGTACGGCGTCGCACGACCGCGCAATTGTCAGTTGAAGTCGCACAGCGCCGAATCGCAAAAAGTGGCCTGGACGGAAGACAGCAAAATCCTCCGGTGGTAAAGTGGTTAATAAATCACGGTTTGGACATACTGCACTAGTGGAGGCTTTATTTATTTCGCCACATGTTTGGAGTTCCGGCTAATGTTGAATGAATGGCGAATTAGAAGGAATACTTCTCCATTGGACCATATTGTTTTAAGCGTTTTCTACTCATTTACAAGATTTAATGAGCATGGAGGTCTGGTGAGTTGCCATTTCACATTATCCCTGGCACTTGGTGGTGGAAACAGTGGTGATCCCTTTATGCTTCACGAATATTTGGATCCCTGGTGCATCTTACATCATCTTTCCTGCATTGTTTGGCTGAAAGGACTGTGGGACTTTTTAGTGCTTTTAGTGATTTTATGTAATCATTGTTCACTGGTGTTTCTACCTTTTATGCCAAGAGTTTGACAATTTAATATTGTTTGCGCTACTAATATTTGTCATTTTATTTCGGACCGATATTATCATCTATTTGTACTTATTTCAAAGTGGCAGCATATACTGACTGGTCAGTTAGCGTGTGCAGCTGACACCTCCTGAGCGCAGAGATCTCTCCATAAGCACTGGGCGGTTCTGTGAGATTTGTTATAATGTATGTCCAATCGACTGAGTCGAAGGCCTTTTCTATGTCAATAGAAACCACCACTCGTTGCGGGTGATCAGTACCAGGAAGCTGGAGGTGGGTAAAGAGGCGCCTAATATTGGTATCTACCGATTTCCCAGCCATGAAACCCGTCTGGTCAGGGTCAACCAAGGTATGTATGACTCCCGCCAGTCGGGTCGCAAGGACATTTCAGAGGACCTTCAGGTCTGCATTCAGGAGGGCTATGGGCCTGTAAGAGGAGCAGTCCAAGGGATCCTTGCCAGGCTTTGCCAGCAACACCATATAGGCATCAAGCATGGAAGGGGGGAGAGCCTCCCCCTCAAGACAGTGCTGAAATAGCGTACTAAGGCGTGGGGCCAGCTGTTCAGAGAACGATTTATAAAAGTCAGCAGGGAAGCCATCAGGACCTGGAGCTTTTTGCGGCGGGAAGGCCACGATGGCCCTCTCTACTTCCAGCGGGGTGATAGGGGCATGAAGGAGAGCGTGGTCATCAGTCAGGGTAGGGAGGTCAAGTCCTCGGAGGAGCTGTTCCATAGTGCCGTGGTCATAGTCCGGGGCAGGGGCGTACAAGGTCTCAAAGTACCTCCTAAACTCCTCCAGTATGTCTCTGGGATCTGTCAGCAAGTCACCCCCGGAACTCCTAATGAGTAGGATATTGATCAGGGCTCGCTGGTCTGCCACCAGTCTGGCCAGGAGTTTGCCATTCTTATCCCCTTGTGCAAAAACCGATGCCCTGATGTGGGAAGCCTCCGTGTGCACAAGATCCGAGATGTGGAGAGAGAGATGGCGGCGTGCCTCCAGTAGTAAAACATAACTGGAGTCCGACGGCGATTCTGCATGTTCCTCTGCCCTCTCCCTCTCCACCCCCTGTAAGGACACAATTTCACTATTATGGTCTTTCCTAGCAGACTTAATACCAGATATACATTCCTCTCTGGCCACTGCCTTAAAGGCCTCCCAAACCACCACCGGTTTGGCAGAGTCCTCATTGCTCACCCAATACGTTTGAATCGCTTGTCCCAGCTGGGAGGTAACCTGCGCATGCTGAAGCCATCCTGGGTACAGCCTCCAGCCCCGCTCCCTAGCCCCCATATGGGAGGTGCACTGTCAAGAGAAGCAGGTTATGATCAGACACCCCCCAGCCAGGTACTCAGCTGTTGATAGAAGGGACTGTAGGTGAGCATTACCAAACGCCAGGTCAATCCAGGCTGCAGAACGGTGAGCGGTGGAAAGGTGGGAGTACTCTCGACCATCGGGATGCTTCCATCTCCAGAGCTCAACTAAGCCCATGGAAGACGTCCAGGCTATAAGGTCTAGCGAGGCCTGTTGACTGGGGTTGGAAGTATCCAGGACACAGTATAAGATGGCATTTAAGTCCCCCATTATGAGCATGGGTAGAGAGGTGTAGGCAGAGAGTTTATCCATAAGATCATATAACAACTGAACCCGAAAAAGGTGGAGGTACATATACTGTCACCAAAAGCAATTTCAGGAAATAAGAGTCAATACTAAAGCCCCAAACCGCCCCCCTCCCCTGGGTCAGAGATCACCTGGTGGATGGTACAAGGGATAGATTTACTAATTAGCACCGAGACACCCCAGGCAAAGGTGGAATATGCGGCATGGAACGCCTTCTGTATCCATGGTTTAAGGGCTAGTACCATGCTACCATCCAGGTGAGTCTCCTGTAGGAGGAGCACATGCGGCTTTGATTGCTTCAAATACTGGCACACATTTGCCCGTTTGTACTTGCTATTAAGACCTCTCACATTCCATGAGAGAAACCTGAGGATATCAGCCATGAGAGTCAATAAAAATTGGGAAAAATAACCTAAGGTGTCCAGAATGTCCACAGAACCAGCTTCCTAAGTGAGAACTGAAGCACAATATTTGCAGGGAGGCTTAAAGATGAAAAAAAATCAAAAAGAAGAGTTGCCCAGAAAACTGCCCCGATGCCCTTTTACCAGCAACAACAAAAAAAATATAAAAAACTGAAAACAACCCAGCCGGTACGGGCCCTTAAGCCCAAAACTTCCCAACATCTGGAACAGTGTACGAAAGTCCAATGCAATCAAAGTTCGACAGGCACGAGGTAGACGGTGTAGAGACTCCTGCGGAGCCCCCGGACATGGTAGGATATCCTAAGGGGGGATGTCAAGCAACATATGCCAGCAGTCCGGTAAGTTGGGGATACAGCAGCAAAAGTGTGGCCCAGCCAGGAACCGGGCAAATGGCAGGAAGCTAGGCCGGCAGGTAAATCCTCAAGACAGGAAAAAAAAAAAAAATGCAGTGCCTCAATGACCAGGGGAAAGGAAGGAGTGAGGCCGGAAAAACTTTAGCGGAGGGCATCCAGCCATTCCGAGACCTCCTGCGGGGACTCATAAAACTTTACGGTACCGTTGTACTGGATTCTAAGCCTGCTGGGGTACATCATGCTATACTTGATTTCTTTATCCCTGAGACGCTTGTGGACCTCTGTAAAGGACCGACGCTTTCTCTGGGTCTCTGCCGAGAAGTCAGGAAAGAGCATAACCCTGCTGTTTTCAAAATGCAAACCCTGACGTTTCCTGGCTTCAGACAGGAGCATGTCACGGTCTCTATAGTTCAGGAATTTGACCAGGAAAAGCAGCGGTGGGGCCCCAGGTGGCCTAGCACTCATGGGGAAGCGATGAGCGCACTCCACAACATAGGTAGGAAGGAGATCAGTGAGAGTAAGCAGTAGTTTAAAAAATTGCTCTGCAAAGATGGCCGGTTTAGACCCCTCAACCCCCTCAGGGAGCCCCACCACTCTCACATTATTTTGCCTCTGACGGTCCTCTGCATCATCCGCCCGGTGTTGCAGGGATCTGACCAGACTGTGGAGTTCAGACAATTGACTGGCGTGGGAATGTGTACTGTCCTCCACTTCAGCGATGCGTTCTTCAGCTGTAGTGATGCGGCCCTGCATCTTATCTAGGTCATGGTGGATCAGAGTGCCCTCAGAGGCCAGGTAATCAATCCTGACCATGAGCGCTGCCTTGCAGCTGTCTATGGCTGCCAGGATGGGGGCGGTAATGGCCCGCTGATCGTGGTCCTGCTAGGAGGCAAAGGGCTGGGATGGTGTCTGCGGCTTCTCCGGCAGGGATGTGCCCCCATGCTGCTCCGCCTCCATGTTCACGCCCTCTCTCCAGGCACGCTGTGAGGCTGAAGACGGCTCCAAGATGGCAGAGGTGGAGCTTTGGCCCGGGCCGCGAGCAGAGCGGGTCTGACACTGGTCCAGCCAAGCCTTGCTGTGAGATTTGGAGGCTGAAGTGGGCATCCCCCAGGCATGGAAAGGTTCCCCCAAAGGGAGAGATTACCTTTGATGCAGGTTAAACACCCCAAAAAGGGATAATTGCAGGATAGTCCAGGAGCTCCGCCGACACACGACTTGTCCTGATCACATCCGGTCACGCCCCCCGTATAGAGTAATTTTAACGTGTAGTATCAGGTACAACCACTAGATGGTGATATAAAGTATTTCTCATTTACAGTCCTCTATGCACCAAACTAATTCATTTTAAATAAGATGTTTTAGATAAAAATTGTTATGAATTATATTGATTTGCAATAGGATAAGAAAAGTTCATGAAATCTGTATGTGTACATCATTTGTAAGTGATGGCGCTATTTGCTGTTTGAGGTAATATTTAATAGCCATTTACCGGCGTGATTTATAGCATTTGTTGCTATACATGCTGGTTATACAAAATGAAATCACATAGTCACATTTTTTAGCAAATCTATTAGGTTATTTCAATAGATTGCACACACGCCGGGTTTTAGATGTATATGATTGCCGGTTTTGTATACATATATTTTCTACACCTCGTTTTTATACTTCGTTTTATTTTAGATCTTTTTTCAGTGTGTCAAATATATACTGGCATTAGATTGACGGTTCATCAAGCGTTTTCACTCGCTCTGCAATGGCCATACACATAATGACACCATTGTACAAACAATACACAAAACGTTAAATCATGAGGAGAGTTTTAGAGGCCATTCAACCAATTGTAGATGAGCAAGCCACATATCTAGCCGCCAGGACCGGGTGGATGTAGACTTCCTAATGACGCTTCAAAGCGAAATGCATTGTGGTCTACAGCATACCCGGAAACACAGAGCCAGTGACGTCACTTCCACTTGTTTGGAACGCACGCCGATCGCTGCCACGCTACAAGGGCTGCATAGTGAAACCCACTACTGTGCAGAGGGACATATCCATGCATTGTGACAACCCTTGAACAGCAATTAAGCGATTTCACCTGTGCCAGGAGGGCACAACAGATTGTAAGCATCCATTTTTATTTTTGATTTTAAATATATAAATAAAACAGTATTACACTATATTTGGCTTCCCACTGTTTTCTATATACAGCGGCCTGAGGCTCACATCCAAGGGCTCTGTCATAAGGAGAAGTGAGGTGACGGATTTATCCCTGTATGATCATCCATTCCCACCAAGATTATTAGCCATACAAATATTGATGTGGAGGAGTCTGATGGAGGATTGATCCATCCTTGTAAAGGGATCAAAAGCGTTTTAGGTCTGTGTGACCTGATGCTATCTGGTAAGCAGTATTGATTACCATTATATCACAAGAGCACAAGTTGGAGCCCCTGAACTGAAGAATTAAGCAGTGTTACAGAACTGCCCGGACTACAGCCACTATTTGCACAATATTTGTTCATTATTATCTGTCTGCTATTTATTGCACAGATTATAGTCACTATTTGCACAAATATTGTGATATATGGCTTATTAATATATCAAAACAGTCACCAATAGCACCATTATTGTCATTTATTGTCCAAGATTATTTCTTATTTATTGGTTCACAACGATTGAGTCACGGTAAATACATGTCACACACTGATTATACACACACTCATATTTGAGTGCATTTTTCTGCACATAATCGCATTTTCAGGATATTGGATTTGAGTTTAATATACATTATCAACACATACATAGTGTGTACAGTTTATTGACACACTTTTCAGCTTATCAATTGAGATAATAACATCCACCTATACCAGCGCCTACTTCTTTTTTTCTATACATCTTAATTTTTTTGGTATATACCATTAAAATAAAGGGGCAGCAGGTATTAATATAGTTTCATCGAATAGAACCAGGCGCCTTCACCTGTACAACCACATCTTTTGTTACTAACACACATTACCCAGTCCATATCAGTATATATATCCAGCATGATATTTTTCCCATTGAGATCTGATGCGTTTTCAAAAGTGTTCTTTTAACATAACAAATATTTATACTCATACATAAATACATTTTAATATATTACTTATTCCGAGAACTACACAAACTTTACTCCAATGTGGAAAACTGACAATCTTTGGGTTCAGTTTTTTAGGTTTTACAACTGATGTTTTTATTTTTTTCCATCTATAGAATCTTTCCAAAAAAATAAAGCATCCCCCGCCACAAAAAAACAAAAACACCTTTAACCGCTTTACGACCGCCCGCCCCAGTCCTGCGCGAACCGCCGTAACTATACGTTTGTGACACGCAGGAGGCTAGGGGGCGAGCGTGCACTGCCGCATTTCCATCCCCCACTCGTCAGCAGGGAATTCAATGCAGCGGGCAGGCGGCTCTGATTGCCGCCTAACACCTGCGAACGTTCTCCGCTGACAGAGAAGAACGGTTAGCTGGTGTAAACACAGCTGACCGTACTTCTCCCTGGAATGATCATAGAGTTCCTGTTATCCTTCTATATAGGAACACATTTAACAAGCCACGCCCCCCCCCACAGTTAGAATCACTCCCCTAGGCTCACATTTATCCCCACGATCACCCACAATGTTAACCCCTTGCCTGCCAGTGTCATCATTACAGTAACAATGCATATTTTTAGCACTGATTACTGTAGTAATGTCACTGGTCCCCCATAAAGTGTCAAAAATGTCAGTCAGGGGTCCGATCTGTCTGCCGCAGTCCAGCAAAAAAAAAAAAAAAAATCACACATCGCCGCCATTACTAGTAAAATAACACAATAAAAATGACAAATCTTTCCCCTTAGTTAGTAGACGCAATATTTTTTGCGCAAACCAATCAAAATACGCTTATTGCAATTTATTTTACCAAAAATATGTAGCAGAAAACAACTTGGTCTAAAATGTTAAAATGTTTTTTTTTATTTTTGGGAATGTCATAGCGCAAATATAAATAAAATCCCACAGGTGATCAAATACCACCAAAAGAAAGCTCTATTTGTGGGGAAAAAAAGGACGTAAATTTAGTTTGGGTACAGAGTTGCATGACGACAACGCAATTGTTAGTTAAAGTCACGCAGTGCCAAGTTGAATAAAGTGGCCTGGTCATTAAGGGGGCAAATCTTTCCCAGTCTTAACCACTTAACGCAAACTGACGTAGGCCTACGTCAGCTGACTAAGTGGTTGTACAGGATGATGCCTCTAGCTTAAGGCATCATCCCGATACCGTTGTTTAGAGCCGGTGGTCGGCTTTTTGGCGGTAACGACCGATACGGCTCGGGAGCTGCTCGATCGTTATCCCGGCGAGCAGGAGGGGACGTCTCCCGTACCACTAGGAGACATGAGCAACCAGCCGGCGCGCCCGCCGGATGGAGTTCTGATCTAAGTCGGATGCGGCTTTGATTGGGTCTCCGATGACGTAACCCGGAGGCGGCGTCCATGATGTCACATCCAGGTTACTCGGCTGCTAAAGGCAGCAGTTTCAAAAAGTGAATGTATTCAAAAATGCTGTTTTCGGCGTTTTGAATACATGGAAGTGTAGTGAAGGGGTTTAGGGTCTTTTATTAAGAGTCTTTTATAAAGAGTACCTGTCACTGCATATTGTGGTCACAAGAGATGTTTACATTGCTTGTGCCAGAAATAAAAGTGATCAGATTTTTTTTTTTTTTTTAAACCTGTGTTAAAATTAAAAAATAAAAAAAATAAAATAAATAGGAAAAAAAAGAATGTTAGCCGCCCCCGTCGCCGTTAAATCGCGCACGAAAGAGAACGTATATGGAAGTCGTGCCACAAATCAAATCACTGTTCAAACCACACGTGAGGTATCGCCGCGATCGCCAGAGCATGAGCAATAATTAAAAAAAAAAAAAAAATAGCTACACTCTAAACTGGTAACCGTTAAAAAATGTTAACGCGTCGCCTATGAAGATTTTTACTGACCGTATTTTGTCGCCATTCCACAGGTGTGCGCAATTTTAAACCATAACATGTTGGGTATCTATATACTCGGCGTTAACATCCTCTTTCACAATATACAAAAAAATGGGCTAACTTTACTGTTTAGTTTTTTTTAAAATGCAGTGAAATGTGATTTTTCGTAATTATTCTAAAAAAATGGCGTTTGAAAGACCGCTGCACAAATACAGCGTGACAGCAAATATTGCAATGACCGCCATTTTATTCTCTAGAATCTTTGCTAAAAGGAAAAAAAAAAAAAAAATTATAAAATCTATAATTATATATATATATATACACATACATACATACATACATATACATATATACATACATATACATACATATACATACACACACACACACATACACACAGTGCCTTGCGAAAGTATTCGGCCCCCTTGAACTTTGCGACCTTTTGCCACATTTCAGGCTTCAAACATAAAGATATAAAACTGAAATTTTTTGTGAAGAATCAACAAGTGGGACACAATCATGGAGTGGAACGAAATTTAGAAATTTATTGGATATTTCAAACTTTAAAAAATAAAAAACTGAAAAATTGGGCGTGCAAAATTTAGCCCCCTTAAGTTTGTAGCGCCACCTTTTGCTGCGATTACAGCTGTAAGTCGCTTGGGGTATGTCTCCATCAGTTTTGCACATCGAGAGACTGAAATTTTTGCCCATTCCTCCTTGCAAAACAGCTCGAGCTCAGTGAGGTTGGATGGAGAGCGTTTGTGAACAGCAGTTTTCAGTTCTTTCCACAGATTCTCGATTGGATTCAGGTCTGGACTTTGAGTTGTCCATTCTAACACCTAGATATGTTTATTTGTGAACCATTCCATTGTAGATTTTGCTTTATGTTTTGGATCATTGTCTTGTTGGAAGACAAAAATCCGTCCCAGTCTCAGGTCTTTTGCAGACTATCAGGTTTTCTTCCAGAATGGTCCTGTATTTGGCTCCATCCATCTTCCCATAAATTTTAACCATCTTCCCTGTCCCTGCTGAAGAAAAGCAGGCCCAAACCATGATGCTGCCACCACCATGTTTGAGAGTGGGGATGGTGTGTTCAGGGTGATGAGCTGTGTTGCTTTTACGCCAATCATAACGTTTTGCATTGTTGCCAAAAAGTTCGATTTTGGTTTCATCGGACCAGAGCACCTTCTTCCACATGTTTGGTGTGTCTCCCAAGTGGCTTGTGGCAAACTTTAAACACTTTTTATGGATATCTTTAAGAAATGGCTTTCTTCTTGCCACTCTTCCATAAAGGCCAGATTTGTGCAGTATACGACTGATTGTTGGCCTATGGACAGAGTCTTCCACCTCAGCTGTAGATCTCTGCAGTTCATCCTGAGTGATCATGGGCCTCTTGGCTGCATCTCTGCTCAGTCTTCTCCTTGTATGAGCTGAAAGTTTAGAGGGACAGCCAGGTTTTCGTAGATTTGCAGTGGTCTGATACTCTTTCCATTTCAATATTATCACTTGTACAGTGCTCCTTGGGATGTTTAAAGCTTGGGAAATCTGTTTGTATCCAAATCCGGCTTTAAACTTCTCCACAACAGTATCTCGGACCTGCCTGGTGTGTTCCTTGTTCTTCACGATGCTCTCTGCGCTTTAACCGCTTGCCGACCGCCGCAAGTACATATACTGCGGCGGTCAGCCCCGGCCAGGCAAAGTGACGTACCGGTACGTCACTAGCCTGTGAGCCAATAGGGGGCGAACACGTGCCGCTGGAGGCGCGCTCCCGCCCCGGCTCGTTCCCTAACAAGTCCGCGCGTGTGACCGGCGGTCCCGATGTCCGCCAGTCACTCGTGATTGTCCGCTGTGAAGGGAGAAAGGCAGGCGGCTAATTTAAACAAAGCCGCCTGTCATTCTTCCCTGTGTAACAGCAGATATCTAACGGTCCTGCTATGTAGGACCGTAGATCTCTGCTGTTGCATGTAAAGCCACATCCCTGCACAGTTAGAAACACGCCCCTAGGGACACACTTAACCCCTCTTTCTCCAATAAAGTTAACCCCTTCCCTGCCAGTGTCATTTTTACAGTAACAGTGCATATGTATAGCACTGATTACTGTAGTAATGTCACTGGTACCCCCAAAAATGTTAAAAATGTCAGTCAAGGGTCTGATCTGTCCGCTGCAATGTCGCAGTCCCGCAAAAAAAAAAAAAAAAATCGCAGATCGCCGCCATTACTCGCTCTTTTTTTGTTTATAGCGCATGATCAAAAAAAAAAAAAAAAATAATAAAATTGCACAGGTGATCAAGCATCACCAAAAGAAATCTTTGTGGGAAAAAAAGGACGTCAAATTCGTTAAGGTACAGCGTCGCACGGCCGCGCAATTGTCCGTTAAAGTCACGCAGTGCCGAATCGCAAAATAGGGCCTGGTCAGGAAGGGGGTAAAATCGTTCGGGGCTTAAGTGGTTAAACGGACCTCTGAGACTATCACAGTGCAGGTGCATTTATACAGAGACTTGATTACACACAGGTGGATTCTATTTATCATCATTAGTCATTTAGGTCAACATTGGATCATTCAGAGATCCTCACTGAACTTCTGGAGAGAGTTTGCTGCACTGAAAGTAAAGCGGCTGAATAATTCTGCACGCCCAATTTTTCAGTTTTTTTATTTGTTAAAGTTTGAAATATCCAATAAATTTCGTTCCACTTCAAGATTGTGTCCCACTTGTTGATTCTTCACAAAAAATTACAGTTTTATATCTTTAATGTTTGAAGCCTGAAATCTGGCAAAAGGTCGCAGAGTTCAAAGAGGCCGAATACTTTCGCAAGGCACTATATATTATATATATATCTATATATATATATAATGTTTGGGTGTTCTAAGTCGTTTTCCAGCAAAAAATACTAATTTTAATTTGTAAACAAAAAGTGTCAATAATAGGCTCAGTCTTGAAGTGGTTAAAGTGGTTAATACAGGGTGCATCCATGACCATAGCATCAAAAAGCATTCTATACATTTTTAAAGGGTTGTTGAACCCAAAACAGTAAAAATAAGTCTGTATATGCAGTAAAGCATGCTTGGTATACTCACTGAGGTTAATCCTCTGCATTGTGTAAAATGGTCTCATCTGTTCCTCCCCTTTTCCCACTGCCCCCAATGCAAGTCCTGATATCAAAAGTGTCAGGCGACAAACTGCACATGCTCAGTTTGGTGTGCATGTGATCAGCACAGAACCAATCAGCACCATCCAGACAGAGGGTCAGGGGTTCTGCATCCTCAAAGGGCAGCCAGGGGAGAATGAAAACTCCTCCTACAAACTTTAACTAGACACTGATAAAAGTCACAAAACTGCTCTAACTGCTGATAGAAAAGAGGTATTTAGCAGTTTATATTTACTAATCCTATTTCATTTCCATGTCCTGTGTACCGTGGGAAACTAGATATAGTGAATGCATGGATCCTGGGCTTAGAAACACTTTAAAGAAAGAGAACACAAAAAAGCTAATGTCCTCTGACTAGCCCTCTGGAGGATCCAAATGAGAACAGTAGTAGTGAAGTCCTGCTGATAGAAAGATTCCAGGTGTCTTGTAACTTTTACACTATTCTGCGTTGTCCCTGGTGGTTGTGCAATCTTAAGAGACCTATAAAGTTCAGCACCTGAGCCCTGGAGGAGGAGGAATTTCTTGGGCCCTCCAAGATTTTGGACTCTTGGAAATTTGTTTGGCATTCTTATTAGACTTATAAAAAGTAGGACATTTTACAGACAGATTTAAAAATCATGTATTTTACAAACCGTCTGAATTTACTGACAGTCCACTCCACAACCCTGCTGTGTGTGCAAAATCTTGTACATATAAATTTACTAGTGATAGAACAATTATATGGCTACTTTAAAAAGGAAAGTATAACCTTACCTCCCCATGTGCTATTTACAGAAGTTGCAATGGCAGGTGTACTCTGTACAGTCGGCACGAATGCTGGTTGCAGCTCGAACAGATCACTGCTAAGATTGGGCATGCTGAAAAAAAAAAAAAAGACAAATTTGGGTATTAACTGCACTAAAGACAAAATATCATGTTTAACTACATTTTTGAAATTACACAGCAATGCAAAATAAATCAAGTGTAAGGATTTAGATTAGAATAACAAGTTTGTAACAATAATAAACTGTAGTCAAAACAGGAAACATCACTTTATGAACATCTGTTTACCAACTCCAAATCATGTAAACCAGATCAGATGGCCTAACAAGGCTTCACCTCTGCAGCATTCACTTCTAGTTTTGCAGCACCTTTATAGTTGACTCAAACTACATCAGCACCCCCCCCCCCCCCCCAATTAGAAACTAAACACTTAAAATAATTCCCGGTATTGCATTTTATGCCCAATTACAGTAGTCCAGCTTGGACCTGTGGGATATCTCCATAAGCTGGAAATCACTGTAGTAGACACCACTAATCCAGTCATCCCCACTAGCTTTCGGGTCCTGTGCCAATCAGCTGCCATGCTGCATTCTGAGCACAGAAGTTCAGCCGCTTTGCATGGGCGCCATTATGAAAATGCTCTGCATTTTCTCAATGAATGCAAAGCATTCTAAGATTGGATGAGGTAAAGATTGATTTCACCACCCCACCTCTCCACCTTGTCCAATCAGAAAACACTGCATTCACTGCAAAGGAGAGATTATGAAAGCAGCTACATCTAATACAGTGATTTCCAGCTTCTAGAGGGATCCCACAGGTATGGTATATGCATTGTTACATTGGTCAATGCTGGACCAATATAAAACTTTGTAAAAAATGCCAAATCTGGAATTCATTAAGGAATCGAGACATGATCATTTCATCATCACAAAAAAAAAAAAAAAAAAAAAAACACTTTAAAATGCAATAAATATTAAATCGGTAATAAAAATAGAAAAAAAACAATGGATTAGTGATATGCAGCCTGCCATTGCTGATATCTGCTGAAAAGTCTAGTTGCCTGGCTTTTATACCAATTGCTTTGCTGTCAATACTTCGAGTCACTTACCTGGAAAAAGTATGGAAATAAGTGATTCTCACTTTTCTCTGACTTTCAAAAGCCAAATGCTTGTTTTGGGATTGTGATTTCAAAGTATTGAAGCCAGATAACATCTGGCAATTATTGTGTCTATAGAGTATTGAATATAGTGATTAACAAAAAAAAAAATGCCTTTTGTGCTGAAGCCCCATGAGGTAAATAATGGGTGCACTTGAATGCACTTTAGAATGAGAGTACAATTCTGGTTTTACAGTAAAGCACTATGGAGTTTGTGTTCTTTTTGTGACATTATATGGAGGAGGAGTGGAGAGGAAAGCATGCTACCTGCAGAAGAAACCATTTAAAAGGGATCATATACCTCGTGATTGGATCAGTGGTGGCTTAAAAATGGATTTTTGTAAAATCTTACCGTAAAATCCTTTTCTCTTAGCTCATTGACAGACGTAGTCCTCGGTGATACAGCACCTTCGGGTTATGTTGCCTCCACAGGAGTAGGACTAGACAGGAAATAAAATGCTCTGGCCACACCCTAGGGGCAGTCCCAGAGGGTATATCCTCTCTCTCTCTGCCTCAGCAAATCAGTTATGTCATAAAAGCAGTCTTTAGAGAATTTAACCCAACTCAAAAAAATAGAGGGGCGGGTACTACGTCTGTCAATGAGCTAAGAGAAAAGGATTTTACGGTAAGATTTTACAAAAATCCATTTTTCTCTATCGCTCATTGACAGACGTAGTCCTCGGTGATACAGCACCTTCGGGAAGTCCCAGAGCAGTATCACAAATGAGGGGTGGGAAAATGGAAATCAAATCCAAATCTAGAAGGCCCAACCGGTGCCAACTAGAAGTTTACAATGCTCATCCTTAATGATGAGACTCAACAAAAAAATTTTCAAACAGAAAAAAACCCTCGAGGTAGACCACCGGTCTCCTCAAATTGCGGCCTGCAAAACCTTGCGGCCAAATGAGGCATCCGCCGATGCCATCACATCAATTTTATAAAATTTTGTAAAGGTATGTACCAACGACCAGGTGGCCGCTTTACATACCTGGACCACTGACGCCTGATGGCGAAAGGCCCAGGAAGTACTGAGCGCTCGAGTGAAGTGCGCCCTAACAGGGAACGGAGGATTCCGACCCTTAATAGAATAAGCCTGTACCACCGTCTGACTGATCCATGTAGATATGGTCGCGGCAGACACAGGCAACCCCCTTCAAGGGCTATCCGTGATCACAAAAAGTGAGTCCGTCTTACGAAAACCACTTTAGGAAGGAAGGATGGATTCGGAAGAAGAACCACCTTATCCCTATGAACCACCAGATCTGGGGAACGACAGGATAATGCGGCCAGTTCTGACACCCTGCGTAGAGAAGTAATGGCCACCAAGAAGGCCACCTTCTGGGAATGTAAGCAAGGGAATCTCCCTAATATCTTCAAAGAGAAGTTTCTGAAGAACCGACCACACTAAATTAAGATACCAGGCGGTAAGGGTGCGCGCACTGGCGGAGCCAGATGTCGCACCCCCTGGATGAAATTCCGCACCAAGGAATGATTAGCCAAAGGTTTCTTGAAAGAAGATTGCTAACGCCGAAAACCTGACCCTTGATCGTGCTCAAGGATAGTTTCTGCTCAACCCCTTGTTGCAGACAGACCAAAATTCGGGTCACCGAATAGGTCTGTGGGGGAAATCCAATAGATTCACACCATGCAATATAAGACTTCCATGTGCTGGAAGTCGCTTTCCTTGCTTTAACTGGAGGTAGGAATAACTGAAGCCGACACTCCCTTGTCCTTCAGTACCTGGGTCTCAATGGCCAGGCCATTAGCCAGCGACTGTAAAGCAAGATGGAAGATCGGTCCCTGAGACCGCAAATCCTCCCTGAGAGGAAGTCTCCAAGGAGCGTCCGCGACTAGCCTCGCCAAGTCGGCGTACCAGGCTTGACGAGGTCAATCCAGAATTTCCAGAATAACTGGAATTCCCTCCACCTCTATCCTGCGAAGAAGTTCCCGCAGCAACTTGAGAGGATGGAAGGCATGCCATAGCTGATACTGCCCCCACGGGGCGATCAGCGTTTCTGCTGCGTCCGCTAGAGGATCGTGGCGCGAGCTACAAACCTCCGCACCTTCCTGTTAGGCCAAGGTGCCAACAGATCCACATCCGGGATGTCCCAATGAAGGGACAGCTAGGGAAAAAACCTCTGGATGAAGAGGCCATATGCGATTGGATCCGAATCGGACTGCTCGATCCAGTAAATCAGACAAAATCTGATCGCTCTCAGTTCCGATACCCTTATTGGTAATCTGGATACTATCGGAAGAAATGACTTCCCCTGGTTGAGCATCGGAGACTTCCTGGTCCGCTCGCTCAACCGGATCCGATTGTCCAGGGAATCGGAATTCTGATTCCATTAAAAAAGAATCTCCTTCAGGAGAATTCGGGTATGAGACTGGGTATACGGTACTGCCTCTAAGAAGGCCACCATCAGTCCCAGCCAATTGACGGACAGCAACATCCGAATCGTTGACTGAACCTTCTGGAGTTTCCCAGCAAGGAGAAACTCTCTTGCCCAGGATGTATCCAACCTTAGGCCCAGATAGTTCAGTCTCCTGGTGGGAACCAGGGATGATCTTTGGGAAAGTGAAAAAAACGCTGATGTCCTGCGATGATGGGGATATAAAGATAGGCATCCTATATGTCTATGGACGCCAGGAAATCTCTTTTATGCAGGGAGGCCACCACTGTACGGATGGACTCTATTTCTTCCCAAGTCCAGATTTGGACGCACCTTGCCCTCTTTCCTGGGCATTGTGAATAGGTTCGAATAGAACCCCTGAAACCGTTCAATGTTAGAAGGGCAGAATCGCACCGGTGGAGGTGATCGAAACTCGATCCTGTGTCCTCCAGAAACCGGTGAAGACACCCCCCCCCCCCCCCCCCAGAGATGGGTAGGGGCGCATCAGGCTATATTCTTCAGGCTTGGCTGAGCCGGACTCTTTGTTTACCCGACCAGCGCCCTTTGAAACCCCTCTAAAGGGGCTTTGGAGGGTTTCGCCTTATCGCCCGCCCTCGCGGAACGAACAACTCTATATGAGCAGAAAAGGAAGGTCCTCGTTAGTTACGAGGTCTTTTTATCCTAACAGTCTGTGGCAAGACAGCAGGTGGTACCGTCTATCCTATAAAGAGGAATTCCTCAAACGGATAGCACCTAGCCATGCGTTTGGAAATAACAGGGGTTCGTTTCAAAACGACCCCATTTGGGTAAAGGAAAATCCTTCGCCCTTTTGGTAGGCTAACAAGTACCAAAAAGGAATCTCAGTCTCAGCTACCTCTGCCGGTGTAACCTCAAGACTAAAGGTTTCCCGGACGGACACAACAAGTGCATCCACCACTCTTGTGCTATGGCGGAGGCAGAAACGTGCTCCTCACTGCTGAGGAGATATTACCTGAGACAACAGCCCCCTAAGAGGGACCTGCAACTGCATTGACCAGTTCCAAATCCGTATCTGAAGTATCTGATAAACAATAGGGGTAGGCGGGGGTCGCTACTTGACCCCCGTCCCTGACAAGCCACCTCCACCCGGGATACCAAAGACTCCAAAATTGCCGATAATGCATTAAAAACAAGTGGGGTACTGGAGGGTCCTGCGGCCACCTTGAGGGGATCAGGTGGGGATACCTATGCGGCAGGGTCAATGATTATACAAGACACTTGCCAGCGACAAAAAATGACAAAGTAAAAAAAAAAAAAAACTTTTTTTTTTTTTTTTTTTTCCCCCCAGTCGCAACAGCGCCCCTCAGTGTTACCTGCCTTTTTGGACCCCACAGAGAGAGAGACAGACCCCAAGGCTCATCCCTGATGCACAGAAGTTTTCATCAGCTTGCTCAGTGCTTGTCTTGTTACAGACAGGAAGTCTTTGGCCCTATTTCCTGGGTAAAAGAGGTGGCTCCGCCCCTTAACACGCCTGCCGGCTCCTCTTTCTGGCTCCATGAGGTGTTTGAGTCACCTCAAACATGGCCGCCCCCATGCTGGAGACATGAGGCTACACCAAAATGGCGGCCTCGTGCGATCTACCAGACAATGGCGGCGGCCTGCACAGAATAGCGGCATGTCTGCAGAAGTATCTCGGCCTCACAACCCTTCACCCTCATGGTGGTCAGCGTGGTCGGAGGTACCGGACCCTAGCGGGCTGTATGCGGTCCGCTGCTTAGCTGGAGGAATGATCTGGAATGCAGTATACATGTATAGACATCGCCCTGTGGCTACTGACAGGTAGGATACCTTATACTATCACAGTAAAGTTCTAGTACTGCCACTGACTACAATCATTTACACATCTTTACAATTCGATTGTCAGCTCCCAAACCAAGCCTCCTGGCTTCTTGTACACAAAAATCACACTCAATTAGGGGGATCTGTGACATGTTGTAGGATAGAGGGGAACCCATCCTTACCATTACAGAGAGGGGCCCGCGTTCACCACAAGACCCGTCAGGGGGAAAGGGGGAACATACTACTCACCATACCGGAACCAGGCGGGCGCCAACTCCTGACAGTACCCCTCTCCACCGAGGTAGGAGGGCTGTCGACCAATACGGGCGCCGTGACTCATGGCCTTTGGCGTTTCAGCAAGACGTTTAACTCGCAGGGTCAGTCCCCGTCCAGTGGGACTATGTCGCGGCCGACCCAGCGCGGAGCTATGGCCTGCACGCGCTCGTAGGCTGAACTGGGGTGACCACTGGATCTCAACATCCAGCCCGTCGCCCAGTTCAGCTTTCTTGCTTGAAGATCTCACAGGAACACTGGAGAAAAAAAGCGGTCTTAAAAAATTATTTTCTAAGAAAAAAAATCCTGCCAGGACCGAAGATCCCAGCAAGGTATCTAGGTCCTTACTCCTGACTAGACAGAAAAAAACTGATTTGCTGAGGCAGAGAGAGAGAGGATATACCCTCTGGGACTGCCCCTAGGGTGTGGCCAGAGCATTTTATTTCCTGTCTAGTCCTACTCCTGTGGAGGCAACATAACCCGAAGGTGCTGTATCACCGAGGACTACGTCTGTCAATGAGCGATAGAGAAAAGGTGCTGGAGTAAAAAGGATCCCATTTAAAAAAGGGGACACATTCATTTTATGACCTTTCATTAAATGAAAGTCATATTTAACTACTTCAGCCCCGGAAGGTTTTATTTACCCCCTTAGTGACCAGGCCATTTTTTGATACGGCACTGCGTTGCTTTCACTGACAATTGTGAGGTTGTGCAATGCTGTGCCCAAATAAAATGGATGTCCTTTTTCCCCCCCACAAATAGAGCTTTTTTTTTTTTTGCGCTATAAACAAAAAAAAAAACTGACAATTTAAAAAAAAAAAAAAAAAAAAAAAAAAAAAGTACTTTCTGCTATAAAACACATCCAATATATAGTTAAAAAAAATAAATAAATAAAAAAAAAAAATCTTTATCAGTTTAGGCCAATTTGTATTCTGCTACATATTTTTAGTAAAAAAAAAAAAAAAAAAAAAAAAGCACATTAATTGGTTTGCGCAAAAGCAATAGTATTTACAAACTATGGGATAGATTTACGGACTTAATGTTTTGGGGGGTTTTTTTGTAATAGCGCGATCAATGATTTTTAGCGGGACTGTGACATTGTGGCAGACAAATCGGACACTAAGTGACACTTTTTGGTACCAGTGACACCAATACAGTGATCAGTGCTAAATAATATGCACTGTTACTGTATAAATGACACTGGCAGGGAAGGGGTTAACATCAGAGGCAATCAAGGGGTTACGTTTGCTCCAAGGGGATGCTTTCTAACTGTAGGGAGAGTGGGCTGACTACAGAAAGAGATCTGTGTTCCTGATTAGTAGGAACACAATCTCTCCCCTTCCTGCCTGACAAAACAGCCATCTGCTTTATTCCCATCGCGGTTGGCCGCCGGACCCGCAGACTTGCTCCCGCTGTGTCTAATCACAGCAGGAGCATGGCTCCGGCAGCAAGCGCGCGCCCCCTAGTAAGGGGAGAGCACAACTGGTGTTGGTTATTCACTGAAGGGTGAAGAGTGGAGTGGATGCACTAAAAGAACACAAATTCACATTTGTGTGCTTAATAGAAGACACATAAAAGACTAATGTTGACAATAATTATTTTTATATTTTATGCACATTCAATGTTTGAAAATTAGTTGGGACAGAACTAGACTGATTTGATCTAGATTAAATATAGTGAAGGATTCTTCTCAGCCTGCCATTGTTTAACCCCCTGCCCTCTGGGAGGAGTTATAGGACAATAAAAGCCTGGACAGTTAAGGAACATTTTTTAATTTTAGCACAGTGGTATGGTCCGAATTGCTACAGAATTATAAGTAAATGGTTATTTTTGCAAACTAGGGAGACTTTATATAGGTTTATTGTCTTCAATATAGGTATTAGTATTGTGGGACACAGTTTAATATTTAATGCACCATTCAGGAAATGCACATTTCGATGTAGGTTTTCATACAATGACAATACAGTGGTATGATTTATATACCTATTTGCATCTTTACATAAAATAGCTTGTTCATCTACATCCACTAAACACTGAAGTGCATAGTTCTTAATTTGTGCAAAACACTAGCTACAGAATATCGTGAAATTTTATGTTAGCCATAGATTCTAGAAAGCAATCAGATGTTCAAGCCTAATCTTGCTGCATAAAGGGCTTTCTATAAAGATACAAGCTTGTATCACAACAGCATGCAATTATGGGCAAGCAGGAGAAATAAAACCGAGGACTCTGGCACCAACTTTACCTAATTCTAACAGCTAGAACACATAGTACATCCTGATGAAGACAAAATCAACCAGATTAGGGTACAATGATAAAACCCATAGAAGGCAATAACTCACCTGTTAGTTGTTGGAGCAGGTGTTGAAAACAGATCAACAGCTGTGGTATTGACACTTTTCCCAGATAAAGTGCTAGGTGAGGCTGATGTAGAAGTAGAATTTGACACGGAAATTTCTCTCAGTCGTTGCTCCTAAAAGTTGAGAATTTCATATTAATGCATAACACTAAAGTAACTCCAAGTATATTAGAGAAAGCTAGTATGACTTTCACCAAGAACAGAATATGAAAAGCCTACTAAAGTGTGTTATTGGGAGTTATGAACGTTGGCAGACCTGCACTAAGTTATCAAAAAGGTCATCAAACATTTCTTCCTCCCTTTCTTGACCGAAATAAACAAGTTCTTGTGCATAATGAATATGCAGGAATTATATAGGGCAGCACAGTCCACATTCTTAGGCAAGAAAGCCAGATTTGATTTCCTATGCAAGGCAAACAGCCAGATAAACAAATAGCATACGTGTAAAAATCAATGAGACTATTATAGATTTGTTTTTAAAGGACAATGACAGTAACAGACGTTCATTTTCAGTTACGCATGTAAAATATTATGAACAAATTGCAGTTTTTTTAAATCTAAATGTATAGGATTTGAGGACCCCACACTATATGTTTATTATGTGTTCCCATTCACACAGCATACCTGACTACAATCTAAAAGAATATTTTTTATCTTTTAGGTCCTTTCTTTGGAGCAGGTTTATACATAGGATTATATAGACAGACTGACTAAGGGACAGTTTTTTTTTTTTTTTTTTTTTTAAGTGCATTAAAATACAATGTACCACCCAAGCCTTGAGATCTTCAGCCCTTGTTAGGACAGACAGTATACACATATGGTTTAAAACTGATAACTAGATCTGCCAGCACAGTACAGATAGGGTTAAATATGGGTAAATCCCCAGCCCCCTTCATAGCATTATATAGAAGGGGAAAACTAGGCAGGATTTTATGCAAGCTAAAAAAGGTAAGCAGCAATTTAAAAAGAGTGTTTTAAGCTATGCTACTCAAATGGGAACATGTGAAAAATTTTAAGTAGGGGTTATCCCAATTTGGATGCAAATGTAGAAACACAATTTAAAGTCACCTCAACAATTTACACAATCAGTCTATTTTTTTTCCTGTGTGTCATTTACTACATACAGTTAAAAGGTCCCACAGGGCTCTTCATAAATTTAAAATAGAAGTTTATTTTGAACTTTACCATTCTGCTACCATTTAGAAAGCACAGGAAGTTTCAGCTATCTGTGCCGCAGTATATAATTTACATTGTTTTCAGTTATCAGTGAAGGAAACCCCTTCTATCTATATTTTGATGAATAGAAGAGGGGATGGTGTTAGGGTGACTAGCTGCTGCTGACTGCTTCTCTACAGATACAGTATGGTAAGAGTTGTTAACCTAGGAGAGAAAATATGTCACTGGCAAGATCATCAGGTTAAAAAAAAAAAAAAGGGATGGGGGGAGGGAGTTGGAAAAGACTGATGAAGCCTCCATATCCAAGGACTGGTAAACTGCTTTAGCTGCAATACATTATATTTGTGCTGTGGTACACACTTTAATTAGGGTCCTTGTTCCCCGCCTGCAGAATTCTCACAAGATGGCTATGATCCCTGCGTGCATGCTGCCCTGTACCATGGTAGAATGGAGTAGAGGGATCAGTAACTACTGAGTGGTTACCAATCATGGTGATGGTACACAAACCTCCATACTGGCGATATTTTTTTTTACAGTTTATCAAGCGCAAATTTTCAGGAAAAAACTAAATTCCATTTTTAAGTAAAAGTTCACCTTAAAAAAAAACAAAATGCACATCTTTTTGCAGGTACATGTGTATGTATTTGTTTTATTTAAAGGACTGCACCAATGATCAGCAGATCGCAGAGGCAATGCAGGACTCCTGCAGACTTGTCGGTGTATCTGTCTGATCGTGCCTCATATGGGCAGGCAGATACAGGAAAAGACCATGAACTACCAGAGCTCAACAGCACCCTGGATGTTCATTGAGAACTACAAGCCCACAGCCTAAAAGGCTGTCGGTACTTGTAGTTTCCCATTTACAGAACTCTGAATGAATGACACAGCCAGGCAAACAGAGCCCTGCACGGCCGCATTTCTTTTTTTTTTTTTCTTTTAAAATAGTCATAGGGGCGAAAAACCTCTGCTTGCTGTCACTAGAGGCAGCAGAGTGGACAGCGACTGCAGGCGTGGGAACGTGTTACATGTTCCACCCTGTGACTAAGGTGGTATATTGCTTTCTTGGTATTACCTTAAGTGCTTGTAATCTTGCCTGTTCCTCTTCCAGAGCAAGTTGCTTTTCTTTTTCATCCATTCTAGAAAATGATAAACCAGTGGAAGCTAGAGAAGATACTGCACTGGATAATGTGCTGGCTCTAACGAGATTAAAAAAAAAACAAAAAAAAAAAAACAGTTAAATATAGAGAGAATAAACGACATATCATTGCACAAGAAAAAAGTAATCTTGAAACTAATACTACAGTTACCAATTTTTCATTAAAGTAGAATAGGCAAAACATTTTTTTCCCCATGTTGGATAGACTTGCCACTAATACTTTTATGGTGACAACCCAAAATTTGGGATTTTCTTTTACTTTCAATGATAAATGGTAAACAGGACAAATAAATAAAAAGGGTGAAATATCCCTAACAGGGGCATCAATAACAATAAAAGTGACAAGGTTTTTCTAATCCCTCTCCACTCTATCCAAAACTAAAAAATAAAAAAGTTTTGTCTTTAGTTATACTTTAAAGCAAAACTCCAGTTTTGAAAAGTAAAAACATTAACTGCATGTTAATAAACATTACCTTTCCATTTTAATCAGCAGCAGTTTTCTAGAACTGGTAAAAAATGCAATATGGCTACCTGGATACTTCTGCAATTTGTTTGGTTAAATAGGTATGAATCTGCAAAAACAGCTTTAAAAACTTTTAATTTATTTTATTTTTTTAACAACAAACCCTGTATACTTACCTGCTCTTTGTAACCGTTTTACACAAAGGCCCTGAACATTCCTTTCTAGAGTCCCACGCCTGCTATGGGGGTACTTGTGCTGGCTCAATCCCTAGTGGGGCTGTATGAATCTATTTAGACACACAGCACAGCTCGGGCCTGCCCCCTGCTCAGAGGTTTTGACTGACAGCAGCAGGAGCAAATGGCTCCCATGTGCTCTGCCAAGCCTATTAGAGAGGGCAAAAGAGCTGCTGCAGACAAAACAGCGCTGGATCAAGATCTGACTCTGGTAAAGTATTAAGGGGGAGCTGCACTACCACAAAACATTTTTTTACTTTAATTGATTTATCTATTATTACAGGTATTTATATAGAGCGGTCCATACATATACGAGGTACAAAAACCTTTTACCTCTACAACCACTTTAACCTCCCTGGCGGTATGATTATTTCAGATTTTAGGTGCTGAAAGCGGTACCATTATTTTGCACGTAAATCTGTTCTGTACATTTTAAAATTTACCTTCCTCTGCGTTCCCCTGCTGTCCTCCTGCTGTGTGCTCGGCCCATGCCGGCATCTGTCTTTCAGGTTCCCTTCCCTGCGAGCGTTGCGGCGAAGGTGGGTGGAACCGGCAGCAATTTCAAAAATGTAAATACACTAAATGACATATGATATAAAGCTGTGATCCTAACGGATTACACTGTATCATGCCATTTCACCACAGGATTGCACCTGGATACGTTTCCAGTGGCCTGCCTGTGCTTTTCCAGTTCTTTGTGCCTGGAAAATTGAGAACGACCATGGCATCCAAAAAGCATTCTATTTGCGCAAAAGCGCTTTTGGACGAACCGTTCTCAATTTTCCAAGCACAAAGAACTGGAAAAGCACAGGCAGGGCACTGGAAACATATCCAGGTGCAATCCTGTGGTGAAATGGCATTATACAGTGTAATCCGTTAGGATCACAGCTCTGCATCATGTCATTTGTGTTTTTATTCTTTTGAATTTGCCGCCGGTTCATCCCCCCTGCGTCGCAATGCTCGCAGGAGGGATCCGGAAGGCAAGCGCCGGCAATTGGCCATGCACAGAGTGGGGAAAGAGTGCGAGGACAGCGGGGAGGACGGCGGGGAGGATGGAGGGGGGATCTCATGGAAGGTGAGCAACAGTGTGGCTCGGGGTTACCGCTTTTGGTACTAATAATTAACCCCGAGCCACACTCGGGAATACCGCCAGGGAGGTTAAGGACTTGTTTACATTTGTATTGTCTGCATCCACTGCGGATCACTCTTTAGAGAGTATTTGACATCACCTGGTTTGTCACCTCCTCACAGCCTGCATTGCATGCAGTTGTGTTTGAAGTGTGACCCGACAATGGGGGAAAATATTTGGAAAGCACTGCGGCCACTGGGGGCATGTGTAGGCCCCCATCTGCTGCCTTTGCAGTTTAACCACTTGCCGACTGCCTAACGTACATGTACTGCGGCAGGTCAGCTCTATAGCCACTAGGGGGCACGCGCGCGCTCCAGGAGGCACAATCGCCCACTGATTGGATTGAGGGGGAACCAATCAGCGGGTCTGATGGACCCGATGCCTGCTGGCCACCTGCCATTGTTCCTGAGACAGGCAGAACAGCGATCTGCCTTGTTTACATAGCAGGAGCTAAGCAGGAATACAGATCCCTGTCTTTCCCCAGTCAGAGCAACCCCCACAGATTTAGCAAGCACCCCCTAGGGACACATTTGAGCACCCCTGATGTTAACCCCTTCCCTGCCAGTGTCATTAGTACAGTAACCGTGCATATTTTTAGCACTGATCACAGTATAGGTGTCACTGGTCCCTAAAAAAAAAGTGTCAAAAGTGTCAGTTAGGCGTCTAATTCGTCCGTCACAGTCCCGCTACAAAATTTGCTGATCCCCATTATTAGTAAAATAAATATAAATAAATAAAAATGCCATAAAAATATACCATTGTTTGTAGACGCGCTAACTTTTGCGCAAACCAATTAAAATACGCTTTTGGGATTTTTTATTTTTTTTACCAAAAATATGTAGCAGAATACATATTGGCCGAAATTGATGAAGAGATATTTTTTACCTTTCTAAATTGGATGGGTTTTATAGCAGAAAGAAATATTGTTTCCTTTTCAAAATTGTGGCTCTCTTTTCCCTGCAAATTAAGGGAATTCCTTGGGGACCCTCAGGTCTCCAGAACTAATGTCCTTATAGGAAAATTTCCCCACTATTACTTTTCTGGGGACAACCCAAAATTTGGGATTTTTTTTTGTTTTACTTTCAATTTTCATAGTAGGGAAGAATCTCCTTAACGAGGCACAGACCGCAATAAAAACTGACAGGAGTTCTAATCCATCTCCACTCTATCCAAAACAAAAATAAAAAAAAGGTTTTGCCTTTAGTTATACTTTAACCACTTGCCGACTGCCGCACGACTATTAACGTCGGCAGTCAGCCCCTCACAGGCAGAGTGACGTAGATCTACGGAGCTAGCCTGTGAGGGTCTAGGGAGCGAGCGCGCGGTCACGGATACCCCCCCCCCCCCCCGTGCCGGTCACTCGGCGATCGTCGGTGCAGAGGGAGAAAGGCAGGCGGCTGATGTAAACAAGCCGCCTGTCATTCTCCCCTGTGTAGAAACGGTTCTACTATGTAGGACCGTTGATCACTGTTCCTACAGCTCAAGTCACAGCCAATCACAGTTAGAATCACGCCCCTAGGGACACACACCACCCCTCCCTCTCAAAAAAGTTAACCCCTTCACTGCCAAGGTAATTTTACAGTAACAGTGCATATGTATATCACTGATTACTGTAGAAATGTCACTGGTAACCCCAAAAGTGTCAAAAATGTCAGTCAAGGGTCCGATCTGTCGCCGCAATGTCGCAGTCCCGCAAAAAAAACAAACAAAAAAAAAAAAAAAAATCGCAGATCGCCGCCATTACGCGTTAAAAAAAACAACAAAAAGGACAAAAATCTTTCCCTTTGTTAGTAAACGCGATAACTTTTGCGCAAACCAATCAAAATACGGTTTTTGCAATTTTTTTTTTACCAAACATATGTAGCATAAAACAAATTGGCTGAAAATGTTAAAAAATTTAGATTTTTACATTTTTTTGGGAATTTCATATAAAAAAATGTGAAAAATATTGCTATTTTTGCAAAATTGACGCTCTTTTTTTGTTTATAGCGCATGATCAAAAAAAAAAAATCACACAGGTGATCAAATACCACCTAAAGAAAGCTCTGTTTGTGGGGAAAAAAAAGGACGTCAAATTCGTCTAGGTACAGCGTCACACGACCGCGCAATTGTCCGTTAAAGTCACGCAGTGCCGAATCGCAAAATAGGCCCTGGTCAGGAAGGGGGTAAAATCTTCCGGGGCTTAAGTGGTTAAGGTGAGCAGATGGGGGCAGTAAAAACGTGGCTCAACTGCATGCTTTTACCACTCCCAAACACAAGTGTAAATGAGGCCCAAGACAGTTGGATATCTATCCCCTAGAAGGGATTTTAATGTAGTTAACTGAAATGGAAACACATTTTACTGACCAATCAAACTTTGTTACAGTGCAACTCACCTGCTAGCAGCTGATAGTTCCTTTGTCTTTTTACCTTCGAGAGATGCCAAGTGCTGTTCAAGTGCCTCCAGCAAACTGCTGGGTGCCTGCAGAAGAATAATCAGTTAGTGACAACCAAACAGTGGACATAAAAATGCAGTCTCAAACAAAAAGTCAACATTTTTTTTTTACATGAATTCCATGTTTCTATGTAGCTGTTCTTACAAGCAACACATACATTTTATATACAGCTGAATAACTACATAAAGCACCACACGTTTTTGTAATCTTATTCAATCACAGACAGACATGTAGCAATACACTGTCTGGGACACATATTGCTAAAATCAATGAGCCATGACAATTATGTAGGTCAGTTACATCCACCACTATTGTTTGGAATAACAACTTCTTAACCTATTTTTAAATATTATAAAACACACACACAAAATCTTTGTTTTACAGGCAAACATGACATGTAATACATGATTAACGATTAGCTAAAGAGACAGTACAGCACAAGTCTGCTTTACAGCCCCTCTTGTCTGTATAAACCTCCTAATGAGGTGTGTGATAACAGATGGAAAAAGGTTTATGCACATAAACCTTATGCACAAAATCATGAAATACTTTAAAAAAGAAAAAAGAAAACTGTATACACTAATTTCAGGGTTGTATATATTGTAAGAGCCAGGTATGTTTCTATAACATTTACACCTGGTAACTTGTTCCATCATTTTCAGTAGAGGCATATGATCTAGTTAAAGATGACTTATAACTACTTACTGACTGGTTCCAGGAACCTACACTAGTCTTTCCGTCTATCGCATATTTCTGAAAAATGTGGACTGCTCTTTTAAAGGAGTAATAAACCCAGAATTTAAAAAAATGCTGACAGGCAGGTTTTTTTTTTTAAAGACAGAAGAGGCCGGAATGCTGTCTTCTGTTAGGTTTTCCCTTGACGGAGCTGTAACATTTACGGCACCAGCTTTGTGCCGTAATGAAGTAATTGCCGTGTGCATGCGCGCAAGTGACGTCATTACGGGTTAGCCATTCAAGCGGCTGAACAGACCAAACCCAGAAGAAAGAACCACCTGAGTACTGATAGTGCAGCACTAGAGGACATCCTTTGACAGGCAAGTCTGTCATAATGTGCTAGTATGCAGTGCATTCTAGCACATTATGGCATAAACTTGCAGGGGACCATTAAGAAAAAAATGTAATAAAAAAATTCAGAGTTTAAAGGATACGTTTAACTTTAAAAAAAAATCTCAAAATGGCCATTTTTGCTCAAGAAAAAAAAAAAAAAAATTGGATTTTTCTCACCACCACCCATCTTGTCCATCTGGAAATGGTCGCGGCAGGACGCGACCAACCCCTTGCGCGGTTCATCCATGAGGACAAACGGTAAGGCTGATTTCTTAAATGACTCAGTTGCCACAAGGTACACCCTGATCACCCGACCCACATCCAGAAGAGTGCAAGGCACTCCTTAAGATGTTCAGGCTTAGAACACAGGGAAGTCAACACAAGGTCATTATTTAAGATGGAAACCAGAAAACAACCTTAGGAAGGAATGACTGACAAGGGTGAAGCACTCCCTTATCTCTGTGAACCACCAGGTAAAGTGAATGACAAGAAAACGCCGCCAGCACTGACACCCTGCGTGCAGAAGGCTACCTTCTGGGATAATGTAAGCAGAACTGACAGCACCAAATTGAGATCCCATGAAAGGGAAAGGAGACCATACTGGGGAGCCAAGTGGCAAACCCCCTGAATAAAGGTGCGAACCAATGAACATGTAGTCAAAAAGGATGGAAAAAGACGACCGCCAAGGCCAAAAACTTGGCGCTGCTCAACACCTTGTTGGAGGAATGCCAAAATCTGAGCCACCAAAATGGAACAGGGATAAACCCCAAGAGACTCACACCACGCAATGTATGCATTCCAGCGTGATGGTAAACCTTCCTAGGAGGTAGATTTTGTAGTCTTTTACAACATGGGAATCACTAATTCAGACAACCCCCTATCCTGCAACACCTGGACTTCAACAACCAAGCCGTTAAAGCCAGCTACTGTAAAAAGCAGGATAGAAGATTGGCCCCTGGGCCAATAAATCTTCTCTGAGAGAAAGTTTCCAAGGGGCATCGGCGACGGCTGTACCAGATCGGCGTACCAAGACCGGCAAGGCCAGTCTGGAGCCACTAGGATGACCGAATCCCTTCCGCAATCCTTCGCAGAAGACTCGGCAGAATTTTTAGCGAGGAAAAAGCGTATATCAGAACATACTTGCCCCAAGGACTCCTCCAGACCCCTTGAGCACATTCGTGCCCAAAATGCCTCCCCACCCAGATAGGCTGGCAACTGCGGGGACCATCGTCAAGTACAGGGAAAGGAAGGATTATCTAGAGAGACTGTGGATCCTTGTCCCACTTGGCAAGAATCTCCCTATGCAGAGGATCGAGGGGAACTGTTCAAATGGAACCGCCTCGAAGGTAGACACCATCAGGCACAGCCCCCGCATGCAAGTGCAGAAAGAAGACCGACTGCTGAACAACAGGAGCAGAGTGGTATCCTGCAGCTTTGGAGTTTTTGTTCCCTAGGAAAAAAAAAAAAAACACCCTGGCTAAAGCCGATCCAGAGTCAGACCCAAATAGTCCAACTTGGTGGACGGAACCAAAGCAGATTTTTGGAATTTCCGACCGAACTCCTACAGAGTCTGCACAGTAAAGTCCAAGTGGTCGTTTAGAGCAGTTGGAGACTCTGCTCGCAAAAGATAGTCCAGGTTCCTAGTACCGCAATACCCCGCTGCCGATACAATGCCTACACCGGGGCCAACACTTTTGTGAATACCCAAGGAGTTGCAGCGACCAAAGAGTAATGCAATGAATAAAGCATGCTTCTCAATCACTGCAAGCGGAGGAAGCGCTGATGACCAACATATTGGAATATGAAGGCAGGCGTCCTTGATGTGGGGGTGCCACTACTGTACGATTGGACCTCATTCTGAACCTTTTATACCAAGCCTTGAGGTCCAGGATTGGCACTTACCTGCCTTCCTTCCTGGGAACTGTAAACAGATTTGACTAGAAACCTTGAAAACATTCCAATTTTGCAACCGAAACAATCACTCCTTGTAGTAGAAGGACTTGCGCCGCCCGAAGAGACCCCGCAGGCGGTCTGGGGACAAAACGCAGATTGGAAGGAAAGAACACCACTGGAGGATAAGCCCGAAACCCAGTCTTGTAGCCTGACCGGAATCAGCTCGTGGACCCATCTTGGATCAGGAAGGTCCATGGGTCCGGAAAGAAGGGACGACGCCCCCCCCCCCACTTTAGACATGGGTGAGGGCGCCCCTTCAGGCAGAAGAGGGCTTGTCTGCAGGTCTGGAAGAACCTGCTCTGACGAGATTCCTCACCTCTGGCAGCCTGTGGAAGAAGAGTACTCTTTCTGCCTGTAAGACCCTTAAGGATATTCATCCAGGAAGATCCAAACAGGTGATCCCCAGAAAGGGGAGAACAGAGAAGGCAGTCTTGGAAGACTGATCCGCAGACCAGCATTTCAGCCATATCAGGCACCGAAGAACCACTGCTGTCAAGGACAGCCTAGAAACCAAGGGAGCCGCATCCAGAGAGGCACCACAGACAAAACTGCAACCCCTAGACCCAACTGGTCCACCAGGTCGCAAGTACAGGCGCAGGGAAGGCACCAAGCTGGCCGCATGGTATAGTAGGACCACAATCTAAATTTAGGTGCAGGCCACAGATCCCATCCAAGGGGAGGCAGGTGGCCACAGGACACACACCGGAAGGCCCAGTAGGCCGCAATCGGCATCCTTGATTTGAGGGTGTCCCGCCGCCTGTGCGCGGAGCCCGCCGGACCCGACCGCCCAGGAACAACAGGGGAGAGGACGGATGCCCAAACAGAGGGTGGTTGCTCCAGCCACCCTCACTGGGGCCTCCCAAAATAGCGTCTGGCAGGTAGGCCGCAAAATTGCGGCCTAAATTTTCGACCGGGTCCAGCCATGTGTCGCCCAAACCTGTGGATGTGAAGCCATCTGCTTCCCCAGCCCAACACAACAGCCAGGAGCCCTTAGGACCCCTTGCCCAGGTCACTAACCCCCCCAAGGTGACGAAGTACCCTGTGGTATCCCCCCGTGTGCGCCCGTTCAACAGTAGCCCCAAAGGAAGCCACCCTTCAAAGCATATGGCAAAAACTAGCTGAGAACCTCTAGGGAGGAGAAGGGGGGGGGGGTGAGGGGGTACGGAAAACCCGCGGTGACCAAAGAGGGGCTGGGGAGAAGGAGGGGAACCTGGGGGTCCCACTGTCTCGGGGAGGGGCACATGTCCATCCCAAAACCCATAAGGGGAGAGGGGGGGGGGGGGACACAACTTACCATACCGTGGAACCAGGAAGGCACCACTCCAGGCAGACCATAGCACCATCGGAATGGGGGTGCTGCAGGCCAGAGGCACGCTGCGACTCAGGCCGTGACCAGGTCATGTGCGTCCTCGTGGGACGTTTAACTAGCCGGCCAGCCCCTGTTCAGTGGGGCTATGTCGCAGCCAACCTAGCGTAGAGCTGAGGTCAGGTCACACTCGCTGGCCGGACTGGGAAGACCGTAAAGGCCCGTACACACGTACCGATTGTCGGCCGTAAATATTCGGCCAACGTCCGATCGGCCGATTGTCGGCTTGTTAGTATGATGCTTCCGACAACCGACTGCGACTTTTTGGCCGAACAAAATCTGGTGTGCAGGCTATAAAATTTTTGTAGGCCAACAAAGAACGGCCGATTGTTCGTCAGTCAGTACAGATTTCGGCCGACAAAAAGCAGATGAGCAAGACTGGGCATGCTCAGAGAAGAAAAAACACACGGAAAGGTAATCATCACATGACATCACTTCTGCAGTCGGTTGTTGTTGGCCGACAAAATTCGTGTGCAGTCTTTAGCACTTTTCCACCTACATGACAGCACCGGACAAAAAACCATAACTGTGTGTCAGCCATCTATACCACCAGGGACTGAACCTATGTACAGGGGATAGATGATCTTATCCAGGGACATCTGATTCGTGTTTTTTGCACACATCTGCTTATTTCTGGTAAGCAGGGATTTCTGGCGACGGTCTTAAGGGGGTCACAATCTATCTGAATGATCATATATGCCTGTCTTTCCTGCACAATCTGGTAATTAAATTGTGAATAAGGTGGTGGCTCATCTTTTTGCTTGTCTCTGTCATTTGGGACTGCTTTGGATAGTTTTACTTTATTTTGCCTTTCCATCTGGTAAGCAGCCTGTGATGGTGGTGGCTTTTATTAACACCTTCCTTTCCTGACATACACGGGAGTTGTTTTTTCTATACCCTCAGTATACAGTATTACGCTATGTCTTTGCATTTGTTTTTCATCCCAATATCCATCTAACTGTGATCCTGGGACGGATATCGCTGGGACCGGACCTGTTCACAGGGGATAGGTGACCATATCCAGGGACATCCGGATTTGTGATATATGCACATATCTACTCATTTTCTGGTAAGCAGGGATTTCTGACAACGGCCCTGAGGGGGTCATAAGCTATCAGAGTGATCTTACATGCTCAATTTACCTGCACTATCTGGTAATTAAACTGTGAATAAGGTGGTGGCCTGTCTGCTGGCTTGTCTCTGTTATTTGGGACTGCTCTAGATATTTTCTGCTTTGTTTTACCTTTTCATCTGGTAAGCAGCCTGTGATGGTGGCGGTTTTTATGAGCACCTTTCTTTCCTGAATCACACGGGAGTTGCTTATTTATACTTTCAGTATACAGTATCACGCTATGTTTTTGTATTTATTTTTTACTGCAATATCCACCCAATTGTGATCCTGGGACGGATATCGCCGATGAGGAATTCTTCATAGATTTTCATCTGGCTTGGTCATATACACGCAAGGCTCATTATACTGCTACATCTGGTAAGCAGTAACTTCATCCATTGTTTACACTTGTGGACTTTCGCTTGAATTTCTGGACCTTTATTTGATTTGATATTCATATATTAATCACTGAATTTTGGGACTTATTTTGGACTCAATCTTATTTATATTTTGTGTCACTTAGCGCAGCTTCCTCTATTTACTGTTTTTTTGATGTTTGTCACATATTAAGTTGCTGCTACCTGTTATATTGATATTTAGCGCAGTTTCTTCCTCCCTTTTTTCTAGAAATAAACTGAGTGCCTATGGCAGTAAGTGGGAGTATACACCCTGGGACTGCCCCATAGGCGTGGGTAAAGCTTTTTCCTGCCTAGTGTCCTACTCCTGTAGGAAGCAACATAACCCAATGGTCTATAGATTCTGGAGCTGTGTCCGTCAATGAACGGAAGAGAAATGTGCATTATATTTTTTTTTTTTCTAAGGAACCTGCAAAGGTAGAAAAATCAATGGACTACAAGAGTGTTCACCAACACCTCGTAGTTCACTGAGAACCACAAGCCGACAGCTGCAATGCAGGAAACCTAGGAAAAACTATGACATAGGAAACTGAATGAAGTTGAAGTGGAGCCCCGCACGGCCACACTATTTTCAAATTATGACAGCGGGTACAGGGAGAGGATTCCCCGACCACTGTCATGGGGGGGGGGGGCTGCAGATGCTGGAACATGTTCCAAAGGTGAACTTTAACCAGCGAACAGAACCACAGCACTGATGCCAGCTGGCCAAGTCAGTACGGACTTGACATTCCCCCTCCTGCTAAAAGCTCATGCTCACTTCAGTGACCAGGAACTTAGAGCAGAACTGTTCAGCTGACTCTCCTGAACAAAACTGTAGCTCTGATTAGCGGTTAACAAGACACTGATCAGAGCTGTCAATCTAAAATGTGAGCCTCCCCCCCCCCCCCCCCAAACACACTACCGCTGCCATGCCTCTTGTCCCTTGCTACCTGCCCCTCCACTTTCCTGGCGCTAGCTGCTAAACTGCCCCACCCTGGGTACAGGCTCCTATTGATTCATCTACAGAGCAGCTCATGCTGCAGAGAAAGAGAGTGTCTTAAGTCCCTTTCTCCGTTTCAAAAAAGATACATTTTGCAAACTCTGAAAGCCGTAAAAAGGGAAAAATAAAAAAGCAATAACAAAAATAGCAAAAATGGTCTAGCCACCTGAGTTTAAAAGTGGCGCACAGGGCTTACCAGCGAAGGGTGAATTCCAATTTTATTTTCAGGAATATGATTCACTGTTCATTCGCACGGCCACTCATTTGATACAACACCCAGATCAGTGTATTATTTAGTTCCAGCCGGCACAAATCCATGACAGATTGAGAGGCTCCGCAGTTGTGCACATGTAATTGCGCATTGAGCGATTTCCTTCAGTTAGGGACATATGGGCATCCTTGGACACAAACAGTCTGCATCAAGAGACGCTTATCTGTCCCTAGACGGATTGATCAAATACATCAGTTGTGAGCAGTGTCATCCTGTTATTGATTTGCACAGGCTTCCTGCCCACATCTGATTGTAACCACCTGGCTACACCCATCGCAGTAATCCACTGTTTAGGATGCTGTATTCACACGGCTGTATGAATGACCCCCAATGCTCTATCACGGGATCAAGAAACTATACTCAAGAATGGACTAGCTGTAAAAAGACACACTTTTATGATGTGTCCTAACAATGAAGGAAACATACACAAATGTATCCTGTAGATCCTCAGTTTATAACCGCCAGAGTCCTCAGTCTTCAGCCACCTGTTGACAATTCATGTTTACCAGGCCCAGACTTATACAGTGGATATAAAAAGTCTAGAGAGACAAAGATACATTTCAGAACTGTTTCCACCTTTAATGTTACCTATAAAACTATTCAACTCAATTGAACAAGCTGAAATATTTCAGGTAGAGAAGTAAAAATAAAAAAAATAAAAAATATTGTTGCATAAGTGTGCACACCCTAAATAAACTCTTTGTTGAAGCACCTTTTGATTTTATTACAGCACTCAGTCTTTTTGGGTAGGAGTCTATCAGCATGGCACATCTTGACTTGGTAATAATTGCCCACTCTTTGCAAAAACACTCCAAATCTGTCAGATCACCCCACAGATTTTCAATCGGATTCATTTTGGGCTCTGGCTGGGCCATTCCAAAACTTTAATCTTCTTCTGGTAAAGCCATTCTTTTATTTGGATGTATTCTTTGGATCGTTGTCATGCTGAAAGAACTTACTTTTCATATTCAGCTTTATACCAGAAGCCTGAAGGTTTTGTGCCAATATGGACTGGTATTTGGAACTAGTCAAAAGGTAGAGGGAATTATGAACAAGGCCCCTGTTCCAGCTGAAGAAAAAAGCCCCAATTTATGATGCGGCCACAACCATGCTTCACTGTGGGTATGGTGTTCTTTTGATGAAGTGCAGTGGTGTTTTTGCACCAAACATCTTTTGGAATCATGGGCAAAAATTTCAACCTTGGCTTCATCAGACCATAACACATTTTCCCCCATGCTTTTGGGGAGACTTCAGCTGTGTTTTTGCAAAGTTTAGCCAGACTTGGATGTTTTTCTTGGGAAGAAAAGGCTTTCGTCTTGCCACTTTACCCCATAGCCCAGACATCTGAAGAATACGGGAGATTGTTGTCACATGTACCACACAATCAGTACTTGCCAGATATTCCTAAAGCTCCTTTATTTTGCTGCAGGCCTCTTAGCAGCCTCCATGACCAGTTTTTCTCTCGTCTTTTCATCAATTTTTGAGTGATGTCCAGTTCTTGGTAATGTCACTGTTGTGCCAAAATTTTCTCCACTTGCTGTCTTCACTGTGTTCCATGGTAGATCGAACACCTTTGAAATTCTTTTGTACCCTTCTGACTCTGACCTGAAGCTCTCTGCGGACCATGGCTTTTGCTGTAGGATGCAACTAAGAAAAGGTCAGGAAAGACCTACGAGAACAGCTGAGCTTTATTTGGGGTTAATCAGAAGCACTTTAAAGGATTGCAAGTGTGTACTGACCCCTTTTTAACAGGAGTTAAAATGTGATTGTTTAATTCTGAACACAGCTGCATCCCCAGTTATAATAAGGTGTGCACACTCATGTAAACACATTATTTTAGTTTTTTTATTTTTACTTTTTTTACAAAAGATTTCAATTTGTTTTTCAACTGAGCTGTACAGTTTATAGGTCACAATAAAGGTTGATAAAAGGTCTGAAATTTTTTGTCTCATTTTTTTACAACACAGAAACCTGACATTTTAATAGGGGTGTGTGAACTTTTTATATCCACTGTGCATTCTTACCAGAATAACGTGACACTGTGTTAGAATGAGAAATCATGGAACAGTTACGACCCAAACCCACCAGTTGATGACAACATAAGAGTTCACTAGTTCACATGGATAGTTTCCATATATTAAAATATATGGAAGAGAAAGATTCTCAGGAAAATGGTTAATGAATAAAGCAACAAACAGAGGAAGGAGTTGGAGATGAGACTATATAGATGAATGTGAAATGCACACTGACCTGAGTAAGATCTGGAATGTCACCCTGATCAATTCCAACTTGCTGAGTTCACAATAAAGGGGGAAAAGAAAAGTGTACATTATTTCATGCAGCGGCAATGGAGAGTGCTATGGGTTCTGAATGTTTACACACACATTATGATGGAAAAAGGGACTTTACTAAGGTAATGGACTGGTACAGTGGCACTTGCTTACCACAAATATCACAAGCGTTAGAAAGTAATCAGGCAATTTAAAACTTGCACGCATATGCCAATCTTTGAACGGTAAATATCATGCAACTGCTGCTAATGAAATCCAATACAAGTACGAAATAGCGTAATCAAACTACATTTTGGCAAGAAACGTTATATAAAAATAACAAAAACAAAGGTTGCTGTTGGCCACAAGACAAATCTAAAGAAGAATGATAATGGTATCAAGCAGGATAAGCATTACTTCGGTGGTAGTGGCTGTGTGTTCAATGACAGTTTGCAAACCAAGATTCTTTTTGCAGCATTCAAATTGTATCATCATGCACAATACATGCTACTGTACCAGTGCCAAAAGCGAAATAAGGTCCCTTTGGTGCATGACTGACTGGACTTACCTCTGCCACTTTAAGGAATTCTGACAGTTTGGTCATACGGGCTAGAAATTTCTTATAGATATCTAATGCTTCTTTACACTGGTTCTTCTTCATGTCAAAGTACTTTTCTGCAGCAAGCAAAAATGGCACACAAATACATTGTATTAAAACAATCCAATGTATAAATGGAAATCAATAACTTAAATTTTCACACCAAAAATATGAATAAAGTACACTCAAGCCAAGCCAGGGCTGAAATGAACATACAAAGACATCTACAGCTCTTTCCCCATCTGCATGACCAACACTGTTCTTTCTTCTCCTCCCAAGACCTCCTGCTCTCTATCTCCCTTGTCACCTCTTTCCATGCTTGCACTGGGAGCTCCAAAAGCTCCCTTCTCCCAGCCTCTCACTGGCAGCAGTGAATGCATTGTGACTTCTCAGCAGGGCTTTTTTTTTTTTTTTTTTTTTGGAAGGGCAGTGATACTCAGTTTCCCGACCTCCAGTACCAGCCCTGGGCTCCCCACTGTCACTTGTCCTAAAAGCAGAAGCCTGCTTCATGTGGTTTTTTGCATGGGCCTTTATGGTGTACATGCACAGGTTAAGTAGATGCAGAGAAGGCGGTATGTTTACAAGAGTATGGCCATGTACAGCCTTTCACCTAAATTTACAGGCTATAAGCAGCATGTGCAGCTCCCTGGGATGGGAAAGCACTGAGAGATCTATATTGGGCATAATAAAAAAAAAAAAGCCTATTTTAGTCCACGTGCATAAACCCTTAAAGCTGTACACCGAGATAAGACTGGCTATGGAGGGAAAAATGTTAAATAAATAAAAAATCATCCCATGATGTGTAGACTCTAAGCTGACAATTTTCTGCAGAGAGTAGCAAGCACAAGAACACCTACAAGGATGCTCTTTACACATCAACAGAGCTGAAAGTTCTCTACCACTCCCACCCCACCATTTTACAGTTTTGCTTGCAGCGATTGCTCTTTCCAGAAAATGTAAAAGTTAATGTTCTACATGCAGCTGAGCATGTGTCAGAGTATAATTTTACACACATCCAACAGCTACTCAAAATGGAAGCAACCCTTAGGTTGGACATACCTTAAAACTTAAAATTTTTGTAGTGCAAGGGCCTCCAGATTACATACAAATTGAAAGTGTTTTGGGTTTCACCTCATATTATATTGATTTGGTAATTCTAAGGGAAAATTGTATGGCCACCCTTAGAGAAGGAACTTATTATAAAAAACATGGCAAAAAGACTTAAAACAAACATACCTAGCAAATTAATAACACCTTCATTATAGGCAGCAAACAACCTTATAGAATCCTTGAACAGAAGCATGAAGCCTGTATTTATGACACCATTCGTTAATTCATTTGGATTTGCCTTTAAAAGAAAAAAAAAAAAAAAGGAATTCAGAAAACACGAAAGTAAAATGGCAGAACAAACAAGGCCTTAAAGTATCTAAAATATAAAGTATGGTGACTATTAACCACAAGAGACTGGTTACATTAGGTTACAGACGTATAAAAACTAACTACCAATACTACATAATACTGAATCAATAACATAATACGAAGGCTGGCCAAAGACGGCGCAAATTTCTTTGCTCGATTCCCATATCAACAGACGATGTTGACAGGGGAATCCCTCCCACCGAGCTTGTGTGTTCTCCTGACTGGGGGGGGAGAACATAGTGAATATTCGAGATCCACCAAAACATATTAGGAGAAAATGGGGTTATCGGCATTCAGCCGATAAGAGAAAAAGGTGCAGTTAATGACACTGAAAATTAATTTGCAGCGATTTTGCGCCAATTTAACCACGATTTTACTGTGCTTATGGTGTGTTTTTTCAGAAGTCATGCGACTCAAAAACCGTATCAAAACCGCAACATAGGTGTGTTAATGATGCATTCTTGCTGCGTTTTCAATGCTTTTCATTTACTTTTTTTGTGCGTTTTTATTTAAACGGACCAAAAAATGCAGCAAGCAGAATGCTTACAACCACAATAAAAGCGCCGCAGACCAATGTGAAGATATACAACGAATTTAACGCTAAAAGGTGCCAATAAAGGTTGACGATAAATTCATATTAATTTAAATTGATGATGTTGATGAAAAAGTCGAATACAATACAATTATATATAACAAAATAAATATTTTTTTAAAACTGTCATTTTTCGGTTAGGTTTTTGGCCACGTGCTTCCTGCATGTTCGGTACCAAAATTTCTATTCGGTGCACCTCTAGTGATTATTGCTAGCGACTGACAGTCGCTAGCAATAATCTCATGTAAAATCTGACAGGCTGGTTGTACCTACACTACTGGTAAAAAGTTTGGGGTCACTTAGAAATGTCCTTTTTTTTTTTAAAGAAAAGCACTGTTTTTTTTCAATGAAGATAACATTACATTAATCAGAAATACAGTCTAGACATTGTTAATGTGGTAAATGACTATTCTAGCTGGAACTGGCTGATTTTTAAATGGAATATCTACATAGGTGTACAGAGGCCCATTTCCAGCAACCATCACTCCTGTGTTCCAATTGCGTTAGCCAATTGTGTTAAAAGGCTAATTGATAATTACAAAACCCTTGTGCAATTATGTTCGCACAGCTGAAAACTGTTGTCCCGATTAGAGAAGCTATAAAATTGGCCTTTCTTTGAGCTAGTTGAGTATCTGGAGCATCAGCATTTCAGGGTTCGAATATACTCTCAAAATGGCCAGAAAAAGAACTTACTTCTGAAACTCCAATGGACAATTTATTTCGCATAAAAACAGATGCACTTACATTCGGTCCGCTTGTTACAGGCGTGTAAACAAGGTAGCTAGCGCTGGGAGAACTTCGCTCAGGAGTCCCTGAGGAAGTCACGTTACGTGACGCGTAGGAGGAGCCGCCGTAACCGGAAGGGACGTTGAAAATCGGAGCGAAGTTCTCCCAGCGCTAGCTACATTGTTTACACGCCTGTAACAAGCGGACCGAATGTAAGTGCATCTGTTTTTATGCGAAATAAATTGTTTTTAATACTGCACCATGATGGCCCTCTTTATTTGATGAGCCCCTGAGGTCGTGGCAGCAGTTAAGGAATCCATAGTAAAAAGTACCCCAATACGGACCCCTAAAGGCATTTCGGGACCACGGATAAGACCCTTCAGATAGGACACGGGAGCCGTGAAGCACCAAATCGGGGGAAAAGATATATACACACAGGCGATTTATGTAGATTACTGAGGTGAGAGTTTAGAGCACCTAGAAGTGACACCTGGTGGAGGAGAAAGTCACAGCACTTTAATTGCACGGAAGTACCTTGTGGTTTAAGTTGGAGATTGAAGTCACACACTTGATTATTTTATTCATGGTGATTTGGAAGAACGGACATTTATTTAAATCACTCATTTGTTTAAGGATTTTAAGGACTTTTTTTGCATTATTTGTATTTATAGATGAATTATAGCACCCAGCACTTTAGAGATTGAAAAATTGTTTATTCCACGATTTATTTGATCACAAGACCTATTGAAGCACTATTATATATTTAAGGTTATAAGGATGCGTATTTACCAAAAATAAACACCCCATTCCTCACAAGCACAGCACTAACAAATAAATTAACTATATTTTAAGAATAAAAAAAATTTTTTTTTTTGGAGTTGAATTCACTTTTGAAGCGCACCATAACCCCCCCATTTTAATCACTGTGTCAACTGGTTCCTGGTACCAGTATCGTGGTGCAGCAATAAGAAGGAATTAATACCACCTCAGATAGCGCAGGAACCACCCATACATACACATCTGTGGGGAACAAACCACCACTTCCAGGACTCCTTGTTCTTCTTTACACTGAAGATAGTTCTTAATGACATTGGCTGTATGTTTGGGATCATTGTCCTGCTGTAGAATAAATTGGGGGCCAAACGCATGCATTCACGATGGTATGGCATGATTGATAAGTACCTGCCTATATTTCTCAGCACTGAGGACACCATTGATCCTGATCAAATCAAGTCTTAGATTCCATTTGAAGAAATGAAGCTCCAAACTTGCAAGGAACCTCCACCATGCTTCACTGTTGCCTGCAGACACTCATTATTGTACCGTTCTCCAGTTCTTCGGTGAACAAACTGCCTCCTGCTACAGCCAACGAACTGGATTTTTCTCTTACCGTAAATCCTTTTCTCTAAGGTTCACTAACAAACATCGCTTCAATTCTTCAGACGACTGGGCTTATGCTCCCTTTCTCTAGGAGTAGGACTAGGCGGAAATCTTTTTTGGTTACGCCCCTGGGGCAGTCCCAGTGGGTATACCATCACTTTCTGCTGTAGAACTCCAGTTTGTAACAAGCAGTGTCAGAAGAACAAAACTCAACCCCAACAGGGGTACTGTGTCTGTCAGTGAACCTCAGAGAAAAAGGATTTTACGGTAAGACAACAATCTAGTTTTCGCTTTAGTTCACTGACAGACACAGCTTCAATTCTTCAGACCATTGGGATGTCACAAAGCAGTGTCAATATGAGGGGTGGGAAAAAACACAAAGGCAGAATCCCCAACAAGGCTAAACATAGCCAACCAGGTAACAGCAAGAGCTCAACTATGAACAACTGGAGCTCACAACTAGGAAGAAAATACACCCTCAAGAAGCGGAACTCTGCAACCGCAGCCTGCAAAACTTTGCAGCCAAACACTGCATTGAAAGATGCAAGTACATCCACCTTATAAAATGTTGTTAATGTGTGTACAGACGACCACGTAGCCGCCTTGCACACCTGAACCACTGACCCCTGAGGATGGAAGACCCAGAAGGCACTAAGAGCTCTGGTAGAATGCGCTTTAACAGGGAAAGGAGGAACCTGACCCTTAATGGGAGTAGGCTTGCACCACCGTCTGCCTGATCCACTTGGAAATGGTTGCAGCAGATGCAGCCTGCCGCTTACAAGGTCCGTCCGTAAGAACAAAGAATCAGATTTTCTAATCGGATCAGTCACCTCCAGGTAAACCCGAATCCCCCTTACCACATCTAAAGAATGTAAGGCAATTTCCTTAGGTATGTAGGCTTAGGACAAAAGGACGGTAGCACAAGGTCTTCATTCAAATGAAACCCAGAGACAGCCTTAGGAATGAACCCCATGACAGGGTCGCAACACATTTATCCCTATGAATCCCAAAAGTAAAATGACCGACAGGACAATGCAGCCAACTCCAACACGCGCCGTGCAGAGGTAATAGCTACTAAGAAAGCCACCTTTGGCGACAGAGTGAGCAAAGGAATTACTCAAATATTTTCAAAAGGGAGGCTTTTGAAGCACCAACATAACCAAAATTGAGATACCACGGAGGTACCAGGGATCGCACTGGAGGAAACAGATGGCGAACTCCCTGCACAAAGGACTTCGGCGCCAACAGCCTTTGGAAAAAAAATAGTCAAGGCGGAAATCTGGCCCTTGATGGTGCCCAGAGCCAAACATTGATCTACACCCAATTGTAGAAACTCCAACAGGCGAGACACATAAAAGGAGCGGGGAGAAACCCTCCAGCGAGTTACAGCAGGTAATGTATGCCTTCCAAACTCTATAAACCTTCCTGGAAGTAGATTTCCTAGATTTTTAACAACGTAGGAATCACCGACTCCAACAGCCCTCTGTCCTTCAGCACCTGGCTTTCACTAGCCAGGCCGTTAAAGCCAGCGACTGTAAAGCAGGATGGGAGATTGGTCCATGAGACAGAAGAAGATCTTCCCTGAGAGGAAGTTTCCAAGGGACGTCTGCTACCAGCCTTATCAGGTCTGCATATCAAGACCGGCAAGGCCAGTCTGGTGCAACCAGAAAGACTGGACTCCCTTCTACCTCGATTCTGCGTAGCAGTCTTGACAGAAGTTGAATCGGAGGTAAGGCATAAATTAGACGATACTGACCCCAAGGGGCCACCAGGGCGTCTGCGGAGTCAGCCAGAGGATCCCAAGACCTTGACATGAACCTCTGCAACTTTGTGGAGACGGGAAGCCAGCAGGTCCACATGGGGGGTCCCACATAGAAGACAGTTGATGAAATAACTCCGGGTGAAGAGACCATTCTCCCGGATCCAATGTCTGCCGACTGCGATAGTCCGCTTACCAATTCTCTACCCCCGGAATGTGCACAGCAGATAGGGGTGAAACATATTCTGCCCACCTCAAGACACCGTCCACTTCCCGGGTCACCAGGGCACTATTTGTGCCCCCTTGATTGACATATGCCACAGCCGTAGCATTGTCCGATTGTATCTGCACAGGGCGTCCCTGTAGATGATCCGTCCCTTGAGAGAGGCAAGGTCTGCTTGCCAGTATTTCCAGGATGTTGATGGGCAACCTGGACTCCTCCTGAGCCCAGACACATTGGGCCAAACACACTCCCAAGACACCTCCTTATCTGGATAGACTGGCATCCATGGTGATTACAGTCCAATACAGGGGAAGAAAAGATTTTCCCCAGACGTAGAGCCGGGGGGACGGAGCCACCATAAGACAGACTCCCTCGAACCCCGACTCAACAGGATCAGATTGTCCAATGACAGCGGATCCTTGTTCCATGTGATCAGAATCTCCCTTTGCAAAGGTCTGGTGTTGAACTGTGCAAACGGAACCGCCTCAAAGCTGGAGACCATCAGACCTTGCAAGTCTTGAGTAATGATCGATGGTTGGACAACAGGAGCCAAACAGCATCCTGTAGCTTCAGAAGTTTTGTCTGAGGAACACTCAGGCTGACGCTGAACCCAGCGTCAGACCCAAGTAGACCAGCTTTGTGGACGAAGACCTTGCCGATTTCTGAAAATTCAGTGTCACCCGAACTCCTGCAGAGTTTGCACCGTAATGTCCAAGTCGGCTTCTAGAGCCAAGGAAGACTCTGCACGCAGAAGTAGATTGTCCAGGTAACCTAGTACCGCAATCCCCTTCTGCCGTAACAAGGCAACACTGGGGCCAAAACCTTGGTGAACACCCAAAGAGCTGAGGTGAGACCAAAGGGTAACACCACAAATTGAAATTGCCCCTCGCCCACTGCAAAACGCTGATTCCCGGCATATATTGGAATATGAAGGAAAGCGTCCTTGAGATGATAGAAGCCAGCAGATCTCCTTGATGAAGGAAAGCTACTACCGTGTGCATGGACTCCCATCTGAAATATCTGAACCCACACAAAGTGGTTCAGAGCCTTGAGATCCAAGATCGGATGATCCTTCCCTTCCTTCCTGGGAACTGTAAACCGATTTGAATAAAAACCTGCACAATAACTCCTTGTGCTAACAGGTCCTGCACTGCCCCGTAAAGGCCCTGTAGCCACTGTGGAGACAGGCGTAAATTGGAAGGAAAGAACTATGCCAGAGGAAAGGACCGAGACTCAATCTTGTAAGCAAACCAAATCAGTTTGTGAACCCATTTATCCTGAAAGGAGGTCCATGGATCACGAATGACGCAAAGACGTCCCCCACCCAAAACGCAGGTGGCGGCGCCCCTTCAGGCTGCGGAAGGCTTGTCTGCGGAACCAGAAGTGCCTGCTCAGTCTTTCCATGGTGTATGCCCTGTGACATAAAACGGTCTTCCACAACCTCACTTTAGTGGCAGAGTTCAGCTATTCCTCACCTAATTTTAAGCCTCTTACACAGCTGTTTTTGTTTCAGTTAAAGACTGTTTCAACCTATATATGAATGATGATCATTGGCATCTGCTTGGTATAATTGGACAATCATTCACCCGACTGGAAACCTACAATATCTCTGACTTTGTGCAAGTGTACAAGTGTAAAGCCCCGTACACACATAACGATCGGCCGTCTTTTGTCCAGGGCTGTCCTGTCCGCTGAAAAGTGCAAAAGACTGCACACGAATTTTGTCGGCCAACAACAGCCGACTGCAGAAGTGATGTCATGTGATGGTTAACTTTCCGTGTCTTTTTTCTTCTCTGAGCATGCCCAGTCTTGCAAATCTGCTGATTGTCGGCCGAATTCTGTACTGACTGGCGAACAATCGGCCGTTCTGGTGTTGGCCAACAAAAATTTTAATGCCTGCACGACAGATTCTGTTCGGCCGAAAATGCGCTGTCGGAAGCATCATACTAACAAGCCTACAATCGGCCAATCGGTCGGCGGCCGACAATCGGTACGTGTGTACGGGGCTTAAGAATTGATGTTGGTTTGAAAGGGTAGTCACACCAAAATTCATTGGATTTCGATTTTTCTTCTATTCGCTCACTTTGCAATTTGTAAATTAATAAAAGCAATTCAATATCTATTTTTGAAAGCATTCTTACTTTACGGCCTATCTTCACACCTGCCTAAAACTTTTGCATAGTACTGTACACACACACTTACATCAAAATCTAGTAAAGCATCCAGTTGGTTCTGAATGATTGGAAGAGTTTTCAATAGCTTTTCTGTGGCCATAGTTCTCATCACCCCATCTATCCTAAAAAAACAGAGAAAATATCAGTTAATGAAACCAGCAGTAGCTATGTAGATTGTAGCTAAGAATTAATTCTTTGGTGACCTACCCTCTTTTCATTTTGGTAAAGTCGACAGCTACAAGTCTGTAAGAAAGTGCTTTTTCATTTAAATATCTGCTGTAACGCCTTATGAAAGTGGACATGTCATAACCTAGAATATAACGTAAAAAACAAAAGGGATATAGAAGAAATTATATTTCTATTAAAAGGACTGTACACATAAAAAGTTACACACAAAGGAAATACATTAAACCAAAGAAACAAAAAACGATCCACTTACCCTGCAAAGCACCTTTATCAAGGAAATTGTTGAGGTTAAACAATGTGTTTCTGGATGCAAGATACTGAATAAATCGCTGAAAAGAGTACAAACTGCAATAAAATATACTGTGTACTATTAAAAAACAAAAAGAAAAAAACAAAAAAAAAAAGTGCAAAACATGTAGCATAATAAGCTATATACAATGGCATTTCTTTCTATAAGGAGTCTAAGATCCATCCATTCGGTTACAAGAATTGTGCATATAAAAATCATACATGGACCATCAATAAATATTTACTGACACCGTTCAAGGCAACACCATGTTGTGGTGAGTTCTGGTTTCTAATCACTTAGACACCCCACAGAACTTCAGACAAGACAGACAGTCAGATGAACCATGAAAATGGGATGGGCTCCTCAGTAGAGGGGTGAGCAACATTAACAACATCCGCTGATCCCCGCTGAGCAGGTGGATGACAGGTCTGTGTCTGCTCAGCTTATGAAGAAAAGGAAGACTATGGCACACTGCAGTGAAGTCAAAATCCTAGAAAGTTCTTTGTCACCATGCCAGACAAAAATACAGGAACCAGGTGATGTGTTTCACATAAATCACCTGTGCTTACTCATAAAAGACATAGCCCAGACTAAAGCCCCATACACACGTACCGATTGTCGGCCGTAAATATTCGGCCGCCGACCGATGGGCCGATTGTAGGCTTGTTAGTATGATGCTGCCGACAGCGCATTTTCGGCCGAACAGAATCTGTCGTGCAGACTTTAAAATATTTGTTGGCCGTCAGCAGAACGGCCGATTGTTCGCCAGTCAGTACAGATTTCGGCCGACAGACAGCAGATTAGCAAGACTGGGCATGCTCAGAGAAGAAAAAACACAGGAAAGTTAACCATCACGACATCACTTCTGCAGTCGGCTGTTGTTGGCCGACAAAATTCGTGTGCAGTCTTTTGCAGTTTTCAACAGACAGGACAGCCCTGGACAAAAGACGGCCGATCGTTCGGCCGACGATCAGTATGTGTGTACGGGGCTTTAAGCTATTTAAGTGTGCACCAGACAGGAAATGCACTCATAATTGCCGGAGTAAATAACCGGGCAGTGCATGACAAAACAGACAGTTGAAAAAAAATAATCGATAAACACCTATGATACAAAAAGAAAAAAAAAAAAAAAAAAAATGGGAAAAACCATTACCATAAAGTACATGTGAATGTCAATGGTCATAAAATTAATCATAAATATCGTAAGAGTCCACAATAAAAGTACCAAAAACCATATAGTGAACTACCATGCAATGGTGTATATGGACATAATGTCACCAAAAGAGACTAGGAATAAAAAATAAGAAATTATAGTTTTATGTATATTATTATTATACAGGATTTATATAGCGCCAACAGTTTGCACAGCGCTTAACAAAATGAAGGCAGACATTACAGTTACAATACAATTGGGAACAAAAGGAATCAGAGGGCCCTGCTCGTTAGAGCTTACAATCTAAAAGGGAGGGTATATATATTATATATATATATATATATATATATATATATATATATATATATATATATATATACACACATATACATATACATACATACATATACACACACACACACACATCAATATCATACACACACTCACGATTCCTCTATATCACATATCATCGCATGGCAGAACAATAGCACCACGAAGCCGCTATAAGCCACCACAGAAAAAGGCAGTGATGCATAAAAATAGAACATAGGTATTGTTGAATGCTGTTAACTACAAAAAGCAACAAACCAATGTAAACACTGCCTGAAAAAAAGATACTAAGTTGCCTAAATATAAAAACAATGTTTACATAATTATAAGGAGCCATCACTGTCATATTGAGAATCCTCTCCAAGCCCTCTACTAATAACGTAGTGTTTCATACTTCATACATAGGTATAAAAATGAGCATAGCATGGAGAGAATATATCGGACAGAAATAAAAAAAACTGAACTAACTAGGGGAGAGCATGGATGTACCCAATATACCGCATCTCATAAGAGTACACACCTCACATATTTGTAAATATATCTTTTCATGTGACAACACTGAAGAAATTACACTTTTCTACAATGAAAATTATTGAGTGTACAGCTTGTATAACAGTGTAAATTTGCTGTCCTCTCAAAATAACAACACACAGCCATTAATGTCTAAACTGCTGGCAACAAAAGTGAGTACAACCCTAAAGTGAATGTCTTAATTGGGCCCAATTTGCTATTTTCCCTCCCCGGTGTCATGTGACTTGTTAGTGTTACAAGGTCCCAGGTGTGAATGGGGAGCAGGTGTGTTAAATTTGGTGTTAACGCTCTCACTCTGACTGGTCACTGGAAGTTCAACATGGCACCTCATGGCAAAGAACTCTCTGAGGATCTGAAAAGAAGAATTGTTGCTTTACATAAAGATGGGCGAGGCTTTAAGAAGTTTGCCAAGACCCTGAAACTGAGCTGCAGCACGGTGGCCAAGACCATACAGCAGTTTACCAGGACAGGTTCCACTCAGCAGGCCTCGCCATTGGTCGAGCAAAGAAGTTGAGTGCACATGCTTAGTGTCCTATCTAGAGGTTGTCTTTGGTAAATAGACATATGAGTGCTGCCAGCATTGCTGCAGAGGTTGAAGGGGTGGGGGGTCAACCTGTAAGTGCTCAGACCATACGCCGCACACTGCATCAAATTGGTCTGCATGGCTGCTGTCCCAGAAGGAAGTCTCTTCTAAAGATGATGCACAAGAAAGCCTGCAAACAGTTTGCTGAAGACAAGGAGACTAAAGATATGGATTACTGGAACCATGTCCTGTGGTCGGATGAGACCAAGATAAACTTATTTGGTTCAGATGGTGTCAAGCGTGTGGCAGCAACCAGGTGAGGAGTACAAAGACAAGTGTAGGAGGAGAAGGGCTGCGATGGGGGCAAACTTTTTGCCCTCTTTCGCTAACCTCTATACAGAGCGGTGGGAGCGGTCCCGTTTCTATGGAGCATGTAACCCTTTCAGGCAATAGATTAGGCTATACTATCGCTACATAGTTGGCTTGATATTCATTGTGGATGAACGTTTGGGCAGTTTGAATTCCTTTTTTGCATACATGAAAGAGAAAAAAAAAATGGATTTTTAAAGTACCATAAAATCCATCTCTCTGATGTTCATTGACAGACACAGCTCCTGATCTTTTTCACCATTGGGTTATACTGCCCCCTACAGGAGTAGGACACTAGGCAGGAATAAAGGCTGGCTATGCCTATGGGCAGTCCCAGGGGGTATACTCCCTCTCTCTGCTATAGGTACTCAGTTTTGTTACAAGCAGTGTCAAAAAAATTACAACTCCACAGAAGGGTGTGTGCTGTGTCCGTCAATGAACATCAGAGAAACGGATTTTACGGTAACTCAAAAATCCAATTCTCTTTCGTTCATTAACAGACACAGCTCCTGATCTTCTTAACCATTGGGACCTCCCAAAGCAGTGAAACATGAGGGGTGGGAACAGCGAAAAATTCCCAAAGCTAAAAACAGTAGCCAAGCAGGCAACAGGAACTCAACCAAAACAACTGGAGCCCACCTGAAAGAAAAAAAAAAAAACAAACAACAACACAATACACCCTCAAAGAGAACCAGGCCCTTTAAACAGCAGCCTGCAAAACCTTGCAGCCAAAAGAAGCATCCGCAGATGCCAACACATACACTTTACAGAACTTTGTGAAAGTGTGCACCGACGACCAGATGGCCACCTTGCAAACCTGCGTCACCGACGCCAGATGACGGGTGGCCCAGGAGGCATTGAGCGCCCGAGTAGTGTGCGCCTTGACAGGGAAAGGAGGAACCTGACCCCTGATGGAATAGGTCTGAATCACCGTCTGTCTGATCCATCTGAAAATGGTCACAGAGGAAGCGAACAACCCTTTCCAATTTCCGTCTGTAAGCACAAATAGAGAGTCTGACTTCCTAAAAAATTCCGCAGCTGCCAGGTACACCCCCAATTGCCCGAACCACATCCAAGGCAATATCCTTAGGATGTTTAGGCCTGGGACACATGAAAGGAAACACAATGTCCTTATTCAAAAATAAATTGGAGACAACCTTTGGAAGGCACGACGGACAGGGGCGAAGGACCACCTTCTCTCTGTGAATCACATAATGCCACCAGTTCCGACACCCTGCACGCAGAGGTGATAGCCACCAAAAAGCAACCTTCTGAGACAGCGTAAGCAAGGGAATTTCCCAAAGATTCCCAAAGCGAGGCTTCTGGAGGACCGAAAGCACTAAATTGAAGTCCCAAGGCAGCAACGGAGAGCACACTGGGAGGCATTCTTTGCACACCCTGAAGAAAGGTATGCACCAGGGAGTGTGTGGCCAAGGGTCGTTGAAAGAAGACCACCAAAGCCGACACCTGGCCCTTGATGGTACTCAAGGCCAATTTCTGTTCAACCCCCGTTGAAGGAAGGTCAAGATCCGAGCCACCAAGGAGCGAGGATGAACCCCAAGAGAAATCACACCACGCGATGTACGTCTTCTATGTACAATGGTAGAACTTCCTAGAAGTAGATTTACTAGCTTTTAACAGAGTTGGAATCACTGATTCGGACAAACTCTATCCTTCAGCACCTGGCTTGCAACAGCCAAGCTGTCAAAGCCAGCAACTGTAAAGCAAGATAGAAGATTGACCCTTGGGACAGCAGATCCTCCCTGAGAGGAAGCTTCCAAGGAACGTCGGCGACCAGACTCATCAGATCGGCGTACAGGCCCAGCGAGGCCAGTTCGGGGCGACTAAGATGACCGGAATCCCTTCTGCCTCGATCCTGCAATGAAGACTTGGCAGAAGCTTGAGAGGAGGGAAGGCATAAATCAGATGATACTGACCCCACGGGGCCACCAGTGCGTCCGTGGCGCCCGCCAGAGGATCCCATGACCGCGCCACAAACCTCTGCACCTTTGTTGAGCCGAGATGCCAGCAGATCCACCTCGGGGGTTCCCCACCAGAAACACAACTGATGAAACACCTCTGGATGAAGAGACCACTCCCCCTGGTCCAATGCCTGCCCAATGAGGTAATCTGCCTGCCAGTTTTCCACTCCTGGAATGTGTACGGCGGAAAGTGCTGGAACGAAACGTTCTGCCCACCTGAGAATATCGACTACCTCCAGAGCCACCAGGACACTTCTTGTGCCCCCTTGGTGATTGACATAAGCCAGTGGTGTCCAAACTTTTTTCAAAGGGGGCCAGATTTGATGAAGTGAACATGCGTCGTGAGGGCCGACCATTTTGCCTGACATTTGAACCATTAAAATTAATATATATATATATATATATATATATATATATATATATATATATATATATATATATATATATATATACATACATACATACATACACACACACACACACACACACAGTGCCTTGCGAAAGTATTCGGCCCCCTTGAACTTTGCGACCTTTTGCCACATTTCAGGCTTCAAACAAAGATATAAAACTGAAATTTTTTGTGAAGAATCAACAAGTGGGACACAATCATGGAGTGGAACGAAATTTAGAAATTTATTGGATATTTCAAACTTTAAAAAATAAAAAACTGAAAAATTGGGCGTGCAAAATTTAGCCCCCTTAAGTTTGTAGCGCCACCTTTTGCTGCGATTACAGCTGTAAGTCGCTTGGGGTATGTCTCCATCAGTTTTGCACATCGAGAGACTGAAATTTTTGCCCATTCCTCCTTGCAAAACAGCTCGAGCTCAGTGAGGTTGGATGGAGAGCGTTTGTGAACAGCAGTTTTCAGTTCTTTCCCACAGATTCTCGATATATATATATATATATAGGAAATAATAAGCATCAGTACTTTATGAATAAAATCACACTTACTGAAACAGGCAGTAGGATTGTAGAAGTGACACCTCCTCGGTCAGCTCCATACATACACACATACATTCATACACACACACACACACACACACACACATACACATTCATACATACATACACACATCACAGTTACAGAAACAGAAACAGGCAGTAGGATTGTAGAAGTGACATCTCCTCGGTCAACTCCACAGGATCCTTGGTCGGCTCCTACAGGTGGCTGTGTGCAGTGAAGGAGAGAAGGCATTCTGTACTCCCGCGCAGTCGTGGGCGGCGCCAGGCAGATAGAGCCAAGCAGGGGGGCGGAGCGGGACTCGGCGGGACCCGGGAGCAGCCTAGCTGCCGAGGGAGGCCAGAGGCCCCGTCCACGAGCCATTGCATCGGCATCGGGGCGGGGATGTGAGGAGGCATTGACAAAAAACAGCAGTGTCTCAGGGGGCCGTATAAAACGAAAGGACGGGCCCCCTGAGACACATAAGCCATGGCATTGTCTGATTGAATGTGCACTGGACCTCCTTGGAGACGATCCGTGGTGACCACTGTCCAATACAAGGGGAAGGATTTGCCCTGCCAGGGCGCTGGAGAACGAAGCCACCAGATCAGGGACCATTTTGTACCCCGGCTCAGCTAGATTTGGTTATCTAGAGACTGCGGATTCTTGTCCCATTTGATCAGAATCTCCCTTTGCAGGAACCTTGTATGGAACTGTGCAAACGGGACCGCCTCAAACGTCGACACCATCAGGCCAAGCACCTATATGCAAGTCCGGAGGGATGACCATCTGCTGGACAGCAGGAGGCAAATTGCAGCCTGCAGTTTGTCCAGAGGATTGAGTACTCTGGCTAAGGTCAAGTCCAGTGTCAGACCCAGATAGTCTAGCGTCGTGGAAGGAGCCAAGGCAGACTTCTGAAGATTCAGAATCCAGCCGAACTCCTTCAGGGTCCGTATGGAGATTTCCAGGTTTTCCACTAGCGCAGTAGGAGACTCTGCTTGCAGAAGAAGGCCATCCAAGTAGCCTGGCACTGCAATCCCCCGCTGACGTGAATGCTAGCACCAGGGACAACACTTTCCTGAAGACCCAAGGAGTGTAGGCGAGACCAAAGGGTAATGCTCCTCTCATAGGCAAAGCGGAGGAAGCGCTGGTGACTGACACACATTGGAATGTGAAGGTAAGCGTCCTTGATGTCGATGGAGGCAAGAAAATCCCCCTGATGCAGGGAAGCCCCCACCGTGCAAATGGACTCCATTCTGAACTTCTGCAACCACACAAAGCAGTTCCGCGCCTTGAGGTTCAGAATTGGACGCACCTTGCCTTCCTTCCTGGGGACTGTAAAAAGGTTTGAGTAAAACTCCTGAAGACTTTCCAAAGTCGGAACCAGGACAATCACCCTTTGAAGTAAAAGGTCTTGCACCTTCCCACAAAGAGCCTGTAAGCAGACCGGGGACAGTTGCAGTTGGAAGGAAGAACCTTACCAGAGAGCAAGTATGAAACTCGTTCTTGTACCCGGACCGTATGACCTCGTGGACCCACTTGTCTTGTACCAGGGAAGTCCAGGGGTCCTGGAACCAGCAAAGATGTCCCCCCACCCCAGATACAGGTGAGGGTGCACACTTCCTGCTCAAGGGGCCTTGCCCACAGGTTTGGAGAAGCCTGCTCTTATCTTGCTAGACCAAGTTTGCTTGGATCCTCCAGAGGAGACCCCGAAGGGCTTGGATCCCTTGTCAGTCAACCCTGAGGGACGTAAAAACTTCTTATGTGCAGAGAAGGAGGGCACCACATCTATGACGAGGGTACTTGCTCTTAGTAGCCTGCAGAAGAAAGGTATTCTTCCCCCGTGAGACCTTTAATGATGTCGTTCCAGGGTAGCGCCAAACAGGTGGATCTCCTTGAAAGGGAAGATCAGTCAAGGCCTTTTTAGAAGTCTGGTCCGCAGACTAGCATTTGAATGAAAAAAAAAAAAAAAAAAAAAAAGAGGCCCTGAAGGACCACTGCCAAAAACGGAGAGCCGAGCCACTAGGGGAGCTGCATCCAAAGAGTCATCACAGATAAACTGCAGCCCCTGGCCCAGTGGGTCTGCCAGCTCAGCAAAGGCAGGGGGGAGCTACTCCCCCTCCAAATCACGTTGCAAAAACTTAGCTCATTTGGTCAGAGTCTGCGACACCAGGGCAATGGTGAATATCGACCTCAGTGCCAAACCAGCCAGGGTGTACATATTGTGGGCCACAGCCTCCGCCTTCCTGTCATCCGGGTCCTTAAAGGCCGAGGACTCTTCAACCTAAATCATGGTTGCCCGATTTAATCTGGAAACCGCAGCTGCGTCCCCCATCTTTAAGGTCTCATGCATAGATACAATCAGTGTGTCCACCAGCACCTTTTCGTGCGCAGTTGCAGAAGTGGAGGAATCCTCCTCACTATCTGAGGATTCAGGGCACATGGTCGCAGACCCAGCAGGGTGACCCACATCCGCAGCAGCCAAATCAGATTCAGGATTTGAGGAGACAGATGAGGCAGGGGGGTGCTTTTTGCCAGCCCTTCGCCCAAAAGCCACCTCCACCTGGGACACAAAGGACTCCAGGACTGCCGTCAGTGCATCAATGGATGGTTGGGACCCGAGGGCCCCTCAGAGAGGGGATCAGGTAGGGGGATGTGCTCCAAGGACTCCAAGAGTCACCAGGGGGACCGCACAAAAAGTTGTAAAACTAGGGATAGGCTGATTATCGGCAGGCCAATATATCGGGGGCCGATATGCACTTTCCCCGATATATCGGTATAGGCCCCGAAACTGGTCGATATTTTTCTGACGTCATTCTGCCTTCTTAGGCTGCCAGCCTCGCCTTGGACAGCTTCGTCTGGAGTCAGGACTAGTCTCGTGGGAGTGTATCACAGCCCTACACCCACCCAGAGCAGCCCGGTGCCAGCCACCCAGCCACATCCACAGGCCCTGTACCAGCCGCCCACAGGCCCTGTACCAGCCAGCCGCCCACAGCCCTTGTGCCAGCCACCCAACATAGGGTGCCAGCCAGCCACCCTCCACAGGGTGCCAGCCAGCCACTAATTAAGGATTAAACAAAAATTAACATGTTCAGTACCAGATTTGTGTCAAACATTGTCTATTTTTCGAAACTTTAAATGTACAAAATATCGGCCCACACCGATCAGTTGTGCCCAAAAAATCGGTATCGGTCCTGAAAAAACCATATTGGTCTATCCCTAGTGTAAACCACTAAGGGACATCCCCCACGACTCTGGCAGCACCACCCGGTTGCCAGTCACAAAGCACCAATCGATCCTCAGCAGAGGGAGAGGACCTCACCAGACTCACCACCATGCAGAAACCAGGAGAACCTGTACTGCATGAGCGGCGTTCAGGAAATGAAAGGATCCAGGAGTCAGCACCAGGGGATGAGGAGGAGACTTGGCCACCGCTGCTGTTTTCTATGGCAAACCACCACAAAATGGCGGTGGGTACATCATGCTCTCCCCTAGTTATGACAGTTTCTCTCTTTTTTTTTTTCTGTCAGATATAAAAATGAGCATAGCATGGAGAGAATATATCCATGTATATATGTACATACATGCATCTATGAAACACAGCATTATTAATAGATGGCTTGGAGAGGATTCTCAATATGACAGTGATGACTCCTTATATTTATAGGTAGGCAACTTTAGTATCTTTTTCAAAGAGTTAATGCAACATAGAGATGGCGCATGGGTGGAAGAGACAGTCTCTCCAAAGCCTTAGTGTAAGGAATCTTGGCAGGAAGAGCAGGTAGGTGACATTAGCAGCATGGCAGGCACAACAAGAGGGCAGCTTCACAGGAGATGAAGGTTTCTCTGTACAACAAAAACAAAACAGGAGTGCCACTTTAAGTGTAGTATAAAAACAGCTCAAACTTTATTAAAAAACAAGAGCCACTCACAGGATAGGAGATAGATAACAGCATGTCTGGTCCTCCCGGGATCGCAAAGGCTGCAGACACAGGGGCTCCTCTCTGAGTTAGGCAGATCAGTGCAGATGTTCGTTCCCCCTTCTCCCCCTCACACTCAAGACTGCTGGGAACATCTGCACCGATCTGCCCAACTCTGAGGGAAGCTCCTGTGTCTAAAGCCTTTGCGATCCCTGGAGGACCTGACATGCTGTTTTCCATCTCCTATCCTGTGAGTGGCTCTTGTTTTAAATAAAGTTTGAGCTGTTTTTATACTACACTTAAAGTGGCACTCCTGTTTTGCTTTTTACAGTATCCTTTTTCAGCCAGTGTTTATATAGATTTGTTGCTTTTTGTATTTAACAGCATTCAACAATACCAATGTTATATTTTTATCTATCTCTGAATTTTTCTGTGGTGGTTTATAGTGGTGGTTTATATTTATCTGCCATGCGATGATGTTCTGCGACATAGAGGAATCCTATATATATTTTTTTTTATGAGGATATACATAAAATACTATATATACACCCACACACAAACTTTTTTTTCTTCCTCGTCCCTTTCTGGTGACAATATGTCCATATACACCGTTGCATGGTAGTTCACTATATGGATTTTGGTACATGTGTTGTGGACTCTTACGATATTTATGATTAATATGGAGTTATGACCATTTACATTCACATGTAATGTACATGTAGTTTCTCCTAGTTTTTCCCATTTATTTTTCTTTTCGTTTCATAGGTGTTAGTTTATACATCAACGATTTTATTCACATGTGTCTGTTTGTCATGCACTGCCCGGGTAATTTTTCCGGCAATGAGTGCATTTCCTGTTGGGTGCACACCTAAAAAGCTGAAGTCTGGACTATGTCTAGATTATGAGTAAGCACGAGCGATTCATGTGAAACGCGTCAACTAGTTCCTGTATTTTTGTCTGGCATTGTGACAAAGAACTTTTAAGATTTTGACTTTACTGCAGTGTGCCACCATCTTCCTTTCTTCATTTACATTTTTGGCGGTGAGCACCTGCAGTGGTCAGTAACCTATTGATTGCCTGAGTGGTGTACAAACTGTGGTTGGATCGTATGCTCCGCTTATTCAGAGCAGACTCGGACATGGTCGCTTTCCTCTATGGACAGTCAGATGTAAACGAACTGCCTGTCGGCGGGTGTAAACGGACACATATTCATTTACATCCGCACTTCATAGAGGACAATGGTCTGATCAGGTCCACCTAAAAAACTTTGTCAAAAGGGACTATGTTGGAAAACTTTTTGAAATCAGTGGCTGCAGGCACTGATCAGTGTATTCGGACAGTGGCGGGTCCTGCTGTTAGAATACAATGTCCTGACAGGTGGGATTCCTCCATCTATCTCATTTGTGTTGATAAAAGGAACCAGTTAGTTTTTTTTTTTTCCAGCCTGCTGACTGAATGAACTAGTAGTCCATGGCCAGCTTCTAACAAGTTTTTGCAAATTAGAAAAATCTACAAATAAGATTCACCACCCAGAAAAGGTTATTAAAGCAGGTGATACATTAGGAGAGGCTGTTTGGGGTTTTAGGAGCTCCTGTCTTTAATGTGCTTCAATTGCTACATGGAATTTTACACATGCTAACTGGGATTGGCTTGCAAGTTACTGACAGGCCTCTATTTAGTGGACCTATACCTATATACACACACACACACACTGAAGAGGTGGTGAACGTGGAGAAAGTTTGATATTCATCAGCAATATAGTGTCAAAAGCTTTCTTCTAGGTGCCTTGTCTCCTAACATATATTTGTAAACCTATGCCTGCCATTCCTTTAAGGTTTATAAATTGTTTCATGATCAGATGTAATTTAACTCCATTGTACTGTATAGCAAGCCATACTAAGCCATGTTCTATATATTAGATTGCCAAGTCAGAATTAGCTCTGGGTGGAGCAAGAATTGTTTTGTCACAATCCTCATGCACACTGGTTTATTTAAATGCTGTTTCTCCTTGTAGGAAAAAATCCTAGTTAACTCACCTAAGGTGCACTTTTTTTTTCCAAACTAGTTTAGCCACAATTAGCAGAGTTTGGTGTTTGGGCATATATTTCATTGGCCAGAATCTACATTTATTCTGGCCATTGAAATTAATAATTGCTGAAGTGCTAAAACGGGCCTGAGTTTAGCCACGCTTGGCATTTTTTTTTATGTTCAAAAGCTCCTCTCCTGAACACAATATTTCAGAGTTCAGAGGGAGAAGCTTTTGCTGCCTTTATACTATGCGGTTTTTAAACTTCTCTAAAAGCCTATGTGTGCATGGACAAATAGGCTTTTATTGAGATGCATTCAGGGACTTTGGCAAAAAAAGCCAAAAGCCGCAAAAACTCAAGTCTACAAGCAGCAGTGTGTATGAGACCTTAGTTATGAAGATCTACTGTTTAATTATCAGTTTACAATTACTTTGGCTTACAACCTTCAAGTCTATGTGGTTTTAAAATACTAAAAACTGCACTATAGTTTTCATAAAGCATACAGTGGGTACGGAAAGTATTCAGACCCCCTTAAATTTTTCACTCTTTGTTATATTGCAGCCATTTGCTAAAATCATTTAAGTTCATTCTTCTTCCTCATGAATGTACAGATAGCACCCCATACTGACAGAAAAACACAGAATTGTTGACATTGTTGCAGATTTATTAAAAAAGAAAAACTGAAATATCACATGGTCCTAAGTATTCAGACCCTTTGCTCAGTATTTAGTAGAAGCCCCCTTTTGATCTAATACAGCCAGGAGTCTTTTTGGGAAAGATGCAACAAGTCTTTCACACCTGGATTTGGGGATCCTCTGCCATTCCTCCTTGCAGATCCTCTCCAGTTCTGTCAGGTTGGATGGTAAACGTTGGTGGACAGCCATTTTTAGGTCTCTCCAGAGATGCTCAATTGGGTTTAAGTCAGGGCTCTGGCTGGGCCATTCAAGAACAGTCACTCCTTCGTTATTTTAGCTGTGTGCTTAGGGTCATTGTCTTGTTGGAAGGTAAACCTTCGGCCCAGTCTGAGGTCCAGAGCACTCTGGAGAAGGTTTTTGTCCAGGATATCCCTGTACTTAGCCGCATTCATCTTTCCCTCGATTGCAACCAGTCGTCCTGTCCCTGCAGCTGAAAAACACCCCCACAGCATGATGCTGCCACCACCATGCTTCACTGTTGGGACTGTATTGGACAGGTGATGAGCAGTGTCTGGTTTTCTCCACACATACCGCTTAGAATTAAGGCCAAAAAGTTCTATTTTGGTCTCATCAGACCAGAGAATCTTATTTCTCACCATCTTGGAGTCCTTCAGGTGCTTTTTTTAGCAAACTCCATGCGGGCTTTCATGTGTCTTACACTGAGGAGAGGCTTCCGTCGGGCCACTCTGCCATAAAGCCCCGACTGGTGAAGGGCTGCAGTGATGGTTGACTTTCTACAACTTTCTCCCATCTCCTGACTGCATCTCTGGAGCTCAGCCACAGTGATCTTTGGGTTCTTCTTTACCTCTCTCACCAAGGCTCTTCTCCCCCGATAGCTCGGTTTGGCCGGACGGCCAGCTCTAGGAAGGGTTCTGGTCGTCCCAAACGTCTTCCATTTGAGGATTATGGAGGCCACTGTGCTCTTAGGAACCTTAAGTGCAGCAGAAATATTTTTGTAACCTTGGCCAGATCTGTGCCTTGCCACAATTCTGTCTCTGAGCTCTTCAGGCAGTTCCTTTGACCTCATCATTCTCATTTGCTCTGACATGCATTGTGATCTGGAAGGTCTTATATAGACAGGTGTGTGGCTTTCCTAATCAAGTCCAATCAGTATAATCAAACACAGCTGGACTCAAATGAAGGTGTAGAACCATCTCAAGGATGATCAGAAGAAATGGAAAGCACATGAGTTAAATATATGAGTGTCACAGCAAAGGGTCTGAATACTTAGGACCATGTGATATTTCAGTTTTTCTTTTTTAATAAATCTGCAACAATGTCAACAATTCTGTGTTTTTCCGTCAATATGGGGAGCTGTGTGTACATTCATGAGGAAGAAGAATGAACTTAAATGATTTTAGCAAATGGCTGCAATATAACAAAGAGTGAAAAATTTAAGGGGGTCTGAATACTTTCCGTACCCACTGTATCTATCAGACTAGCCCACATTTATCAAACCTGATTAGCTGCCTTCACTTATGTAGCAATTAGTCCAGAATATGGAGATGTGTACTTTAGCATACTGATAAAAATCTATAAAGAATTACTTCCACATCACAGGGTGGTTTATTTTCCAAAATGCCTCTTCCATACATGGTGTTTTTAGCAATGTTATAGCTCAGTCACCAAATCATAGGAAGAAGCTAAAGAATATATAACCCAGAAAGAGCGAGAGGAGAAGACATTCCACCAGTAGGCCGGTGTTGTGAAAGAGGAGGACCTGAAAATGGAAAATCAGTAATAAAAAACGGATAATAAAAATGCAGACCATGACATGAAATGCTGCATGAAAACATGGGTAAATTGTGGAAGTGAGTGCAGAGAACCTGGCTTCCTGCAATCAAATTCTAGCCGATTTTTATTTTCTGGAATAATTTGTGAGATAAAAACCAATAGAAGTTTGTCTGATACTTTTGTTCTAACTAAAATTCATAGGACCCACTTTAGTCAGTTGTACAAAATGTTAGATAACATTGCTTGGTCTTACCTCATTACCATACATCATAAGGTGATGCGTTGTGATAAGGGCTTTGAATACTACAACCCAGCTACCATTGGCAGTCCGCTCAAAGAGTGTATCAGCAAGATGTGGTATATTAACGTTCATTTCATTTGTGCACTGGATAAGATCTGAAAAAAATAAAAAATAAAAAAATATAGTTTAAATATACTGCAAAAAACTGTTGGGTACCTGGTAACTATTTCTAAGAAGAAGTCTTCCAGGACAGCACCTGAGAGATAGGCTCCTCCCACCTGAAACACATTAGTCTACCATTATAAAAATGCCAGTCATATCTTCAGCCTCAGTAATATCAAAGCACCGGAGGAACCCCCCAGTAAACTCTCTGAATCCTCAAAGCCCCTTTTAGAATGGTTGTTTAACCTTCCTAGCGGTATTCCCGAGCGTGACTCGGGGTTAGATTTTAGAGCCATAAGCGGTAACCCCGAGCCACACTCGGGGTAACGCTACGAAGATCGCTGGATCCTGGAAGAGGTTTTACTTACCTTTTCTCCGGGATCCAGCGAAGAATGCGGGCGGTATGCGGCGGCGGAGCTTCCTCCCGATCGTCTGTGAGCCCCGGCTTCCGTCTCCGGCGACGTGACGTCCGCCGGGGGGGGGGGGGGGTGGAACCGGCGGCAAATTCAAATGTAAAACACACCAAACACACTGATGTGTCAAAATAAAATAAAATCACATTACATTGCCCCCCAGTGCCCTTTCCTGCAGTTTTACTGTACTTTTTATGTAAACATATATATGTAATTCTTGTGAATGAGCAGCCCAAACCAACTGTATACATTATTATATATATATATATATATATATATATATATATATATATATATATATATATATATATATATATATATAATAAATGTATACAGTTGGTTTGGGCTGCTTATTCATAAGAATTACATGCAAAATAATGGTACTGCTTTCAGAGCCTAAAATCCAAAAGAATCATACCGCCAGGGACTAAAAGTCTGGTCTTGGCTGGACAGCTGGTCGATCCAGTAATGCCTTGCAAAGGTATTGAAACTCGACCATGTTGCTGCCCTGCAGCTCTGCTCTGGTGTTGCCCCGTCTCTGTCTGCCCAGGCTCTGGTTAAGTGGGCTGTGACACCATTCGGCTGGGTGAGGGTTTGTGCTCGTTAAGCTGTTTTAATAGCAAGCTTTATCCATCTGGCTATCATACTTTTTGAAGCCTATTGCCCTTTGTTCACTCCTGCATGAAGGATGAATAGCGTGGTTGTTTTTAGCCACACTTTAGTTCTTTTGAGGTAAGCCATCAGGATCGCTTACATCCAGCTGGTTATAAGTGACTCTTTTCTTACTATCCATAGAATTTGGAAGGGAGGGAATAACCACCTCCTGGGTTCTGTGGAAGGTTGAAGAGACTTTCGGTGGGAAAGAAGGATCAGGTGTGAGAATAATTTCATCTGACAAAATTAAACAGTAAGGTTCTATCATAAATAGAGCCTGAATTTCACTGACTCTTTTTACTCATACCAACGCCACCAGGAGTACTGTTTTTAGTGTAAGGTATTTATGTGAACTATCCTCCAGTGGTTCGAGGGGTACCAGGAAGAATCCCTTGAGTACTGTGGTGAGGTTCCATGTTGGAGTTCTGCTGCACCTCATGGGTGTGGCTTTCCTTAATGACAGAAGGAACCTTTATGAGCGTGTCTTCCGCCAGCCTAATATCTAGTTGGGAAGATAGGGCTGCCACTTGAACCTTCAAAGTGTTATGAGAAAAGACCTTGTCTGCTCGTTTCTGCAAAAAATCTAAGATTGCCGGAATAGCCCCTTTGACGGGGTTTCCTTTGTTCTCATACTAGAAGAAACTTTTCTTCTCACTTTCTCATAGATGGCTCAAGTCAGCGGTTTTCTGCTGGCTAAGATGGTGTCAATCACCCTGTTAGACAGACCTCGTCCTTTCAGGCACCAAGCCGAATACTTCATGCCCCTGTGGCTCTGGTGGCTGATCCACCCTTGCGACAGGAAGTTCGGTATGCCTGGAAGCATTAGATGAGGCTGTTTGCCGAGGTTCTTAAGTGACTGAAGCAAGATCCCTTCCAGCCCACGTCTGCATGGGGTCTCACAGATAGTAGCGCCTTTACTTTGTCCATGCTCTGTCCCTGCAAGCAGGATATGCATCTATGAAGATTGGCAGTTTGTTTGCCAGCTGATTCGCAGAATAGCAGCTCGTCTGAACTTGGCCATAGCCCTATGATTAGCTGTCTTGGGTATTATAGGGCTTTGGACCTTAGCTGTGAGCAGATCCTGGGTACGGACAAGAAGCCAACCAGCAGAGCTATGTAAATGTGGAGGGGAAGCCAGCCTTAGCACCACAAATCTTATGCATCTTAGATAGCTTTTTCCTATCAGTACATGTGGATGCGCCTCCTGCAGATCCACTGTGGCTAGGAAGATTCTCAGGTACTTGGTTGGGGGGGGGGGGGGGGGTGTGCGAGAGGAATACCCTATTAAGTAGCCTAATGCTACTGGGTCAAGCAGAAACTGCATTTTCTCTAATGTCCCCCCCTGGCGGGCGAGGAGCTCCCCCCCCTTCTACCCGCCAGGGGAATGTCTTTTTTTCTTAGGGACGGACAGCTTGAGGATAAACTCCTCCGTGCCAGATTTGCTTTGTTGAGTCCAGTGCTTTTTGGGACCCATCTTATCGAATCCTCTGGATTAGTAAAAGGGTGTTTTCCCCTTACTCTTTTTGGTTTGAGGAAATCCCTTGATTTTGGCTGCGGCTGTTCAGACCCGACCATTTCCAGGTCGGGTCTGAACAGTAAATCGCCTGTAAAGGGGATGCCGCATAATCTGTTTTTATAGATGTCGTCTCCCTTTCCATGACTTCAGCCACAGGCCTCTCCTAGCTGAATTAAGCCAGGGGTTCTGGCGGATATCCTTACAGATTTTGCCGATGCGTCCGCCAGGAAAGCTGCCGCTCTGGGTAGAGTGGGAATGGTTTTTACCAGTTCCTCTCTTGGGGAGTCCCCCTCTAGCAGTTCTTGCAGCTGTGTCAGCCAGACCAATGGGATCCTGGCTGTGCAGACGGAGGCTATGGCTGGATTAGATTTGCAGCTGAGGCTTCCCAAGCTCCACTTAGAAGTGCCTATTTTTTATCCATAGGATCACTGAGGGTTCCGGAGTCGTCAAGAGCTAAGTCAGCTTTGTTAGCGATTCAGGCAAGCAAGTCATCTACCTTGGGCATTTAGCCCAGGGTTTAGTATCCTCCTCTGTGAACGGATATCTGCATTTAATTGCCCCTGGGGTAAAGGGATTATTTTCCGGTTCTGTCCATTCTTTTTTAACCATGTTTTTTGGGGACTCATGTACCGGGAATGTTCTAGGTTTTTTCAGTTGTAAACCTTTGTACATCTTATGTAGAGAAAGCTCTGCGATCTTTTGCTCTTTGATACCCAGTGTATCTGTAGTTATCCGTGTCTTCCGAAGGAAAACGTTTACTCCCTGATGCTTGTTCCTCATTATCGGAGTCTGAGCAAAGGCCTCCTTCGTGATTGGATTCCGAGCTATCTGCCTCAGATCCTTGCTCCACCCCATCCCTGCTGCATGAGGGGATAGGCGACGTGCTGGTAGATGGTGTGCTGGCCTGGCTGGAGCCTCTAGTTTTTCTATGACTGTACGAAGGGGACCAATTGTGCTTTTAATCTTATTTTTGAAAGAATTAAAGCGGAGTTCTGGCCTCAAAACCTACATAATCGATTTAGGGCCATCCGCTTGCTCTAGGTCACCTGAAAAAGAAATAGATAGTTACTTTTTTTTTTTGTTTACTTACCTTGTTATTGAAGAAAATATACTCCCCTTTCTTCCACTTCCTCCCTCTGCGGCCGCGGCCCGCGCCGTCACTTCCTCCTTGCATTGATTGCTGGGAGCTGAACGTCATCGCTCCCAGGAATCAATGCTCCTGCACCGGCCCCGCTCATCCGTTTCCGGTGCGGGAACCTCATTCCCTGCTAAACAGCTTCTGGGCATGCTCAGAAGCTGTGGAGGGATGACGTGCCCACACCAGAAGTGACGAGCGGGGCCGGTGCAAATGCTTCTGGGAGAAGAGGACACGGAAGAGGACGCGCTGGCTTCAGCTGCCCACATCCGAGATGGCAGCGCTGGAGAAGAAATTTTCAAGGTATTTCTTCTAAAAGGTAAGTAAGACCCGGGACAGTACAGAGGCTATCCATTATGGAATGTACTAGTCCTGACTGTCCCGGGGGTATTTTTAGCTAAATTTCACCCCCGAGGCCAGAACTCGGCTTCAGTGTTAATTTTGGCAGCAAATTTCAATTTAGTTTTAGTCTTAGGACTAAAATTGCATTTTAGTTTTAGTCCCATTTTAGCCTTCTGCAAGTGTTTTAGTCGTATTTAGTCAACTAAAACTCCAATACATTTTAGTCGACTAAAACATCCTACATTCTAGTCGACAAACTAATCTTAGTCATCTAAATGGTCATGGTCAGGTCAGAGAGGAGGCCTGTAATGCTGCTGCCTGCAGTCAGTGCAGTGAGTGCACACAGTGCTGCTCAGAGTGCTGGATGGGGGGTCTCAGCTTTAAGGGTGGTCTCTGGTCTGACTCTGAACTGAAGTTGTTGAACAGGATGGGCCAGGCGGGCCTCAGCGGCCTATATGCACACACACAGTCCTGGATGGATGGCGGAATCGGATGTCAGTGGTGACTGGTGAGTGGTCTGAGGGGACTCGGGGAGGCAGTGATAGCTGGCCTGGCTGTTAACTCACAGTGGGTGCTCTGCTCTGGATGTGGTGGTGGCCAGGTGCCAGTGCCGTGTGATGAGTCGGGCCTGGCACGTCTGGCTGTAGTGCTGCAGCTGCAGTGCTCTGGTGAGGTCAGGTGACTGGTCTCGAGTCGACTCTCTTGTAGTAGTCCACTCCTCACGTCGGACCCCACGCCAGACGCCACACAGGCGGAGCTCCGTGAAAACCGGAAGTTGGGTAAACGTCCCTGCCTCACATTCTCGTTTAGTTTTTCGTTCGTTAACGAAAACGGATTTGATTTTCGTCATAGTTGTCGTCATTTGACGAAAATGTGCTATACTTTCCGTCTTGTTTTCGTCAGTTGAAAAATGCCGGTGACAAAAACGTTTTCGTTGACGAAATTAATACTGCTGTAAACTCCATTGGCTGTAATGTCATTGCACATATTACCTGAATATATTACTAACATTAAATATTAGGGAAAAATACAAGAAAAGCCTTTTTCTTAATCCTTTAGTTTTCAGCAGCTTAGTAGATGCTCCTTACTTATCCTTATGCGGTGGTGCAATACTAATAATTAAACTTTAATGTGCTATTATTACATGCTCTGGATGGAATTGTGTTGCCGATATAGAAATGGCCAGCCGAGGAGTGTTAATTTTGATGATGTCAATTTTTTATTTAGTTTTAGTTCTTGTCTTATGACTAAAATGCCATTTTAGTTTTAGTCGTATTTTAGTCATCTGAATGTTTTAGTCGTATTTTAGTCTACTAAAATTGTGTTAATTTCGTCGACTAAAACGTATTCGTCGACTAAATTAACACTGCTCCGCTTTAAGCATATCTTTGAGGAATCCCTGTGACTCTTTGGCCACCATTTTATTGATGCATTTCTGGCATAGGGGTTTTCTTCATTCTGGAGGGAACGTGTGACCGCAAGAGACACATGCCTTGCTAATGGCCTTTGCCTTCTTCTCCTCTGGGGTCTTTGTCTGAGTGTAAGCACACCAGACCCAGTGAGAAAGGCAGTTGCCATACACAAAAAAAAAGCTGTTTGAAGTTCCCACTGTCTTTATCTCACCAACAGAGTGCTCTGGCTTACCTTGGAGCTGTCCAGGCCAGAAGGATCTGCAGGGCAGGGTGGGGAGGAGTTGACATGGTCAGTCTCAGAAAGGGAACCACAACATAGGCCTTTAACTGTTTCCTGCCCAGCTCCAGCCCCGCCCCTAGTTGCCCCCATACAGGTTGGTGGACATACCTGCATTGACCCATCCTGGTATCCTATGGTCTGCCTTTCAAGTGAAGAAGGGGACCCCATATGTTCTGTCAGTTTCCACTTGAGAATTTCCTGTTTGAGAACTGCGGCCTCTCAGGCTGCCCAGAAGTGACGTAATCGCCAGCGACCAACTCGCCCTTTTTCAAGATAGGCACAGACCGGAAGCGCATCACCAGAAGCGACGTGATGTTCCGGTCCCGCCACCATCTTGCTCCTCTACCGTGAGAAGCTCCAGGAAGCCAAGGTGGCCGGCCGGAGCAGGCGCCCCAGGGGGGGTGGGGGGTGCAGTCAGCGCCACTCGCCCTTACCCATATCCTATGTGCAGCCCCCCCCCCTCCCCTCGTACAACCGTGTCAATTGGAGGGATTGCTGAGGATGGTCAGACCAGCTTGGAAGAACTCGGGGCCATAACCAGGTACGGTCTTGGAGGGGGGGGGGGCCTGCTTGCACTAGTGTGCTGCCCCTAACACGCACTGCCCAAGGCTCACTGAGCTGGATGGGAGGCTGGTCTGGGAGCCTCCTGCAAATAGCACAGAGACTGAATAAAATAAACTGTTGCAGCTCTCATGGGTCCGGAAGAAACACAAGCAAACTGAGGCTGAAGGTATGACTGGCATTTTTATAATGGTGGTCTAATGTGCTCCCAGTTTCAGGTGGGAGGAGCCCATCCCTCAAGTGCTGTCCTGGAAGACTATTAGAGAAGAGTAATAACTATGGGTTCCTCCATAGCATTAACACTAGTTTATTAACGTGGGCTAGTTTTATTTAGTCTAATTCCCTGCTGTATGTCCCCCACAAAAAAAAAAAAAATTTAAATATTGATTCCATATTCTTCTTTACATTCCTTTAGTACCCTAAAACAAAAAAATAAACCTTTACCCGACGATATTACAACTCCACCCTTTTCCCCTTAGAGTGGCTTACTTTTCTAAACCTTTGGAAATATTATGCCTCCCAATTGGTTTACATTTCTTGGTGGTTCTTCCACCAACTAAATAACACATCCACTGCTTCAGAAGCGGTCATTGTATCCTCAACTACTGAATCTCATACACTACCCACAACCACTAATTTAAGGCATATCCCTAAAAACCAAAAAAACTGACCAGTGTATCTCTGCAAACCTCCCATTTCATTCAATCTTTTGCTTCAACAGAACAAAAATGCAGCACATTCTACTTTTGTTGACTGCATTGGTGTGAACTAGGGCCATTGGAATACATGGAAAACCCTGTGCATTTTTGATGCCGATTAAAAACACAGTGAACTGCATCTGGGGTGAACCAGCCCTAAGAAAAAATATTTTAGATATAGTGGATCACGATTGTCAGAAATTCTTTAAATTTTTACTTTCATACCACTAAATTGGCTGGAGATCAACTCATCCAATTACGATACTTCCATAAAATCTGTTATAAACCAATTCAATTTTTTCAAATGTACAAAAGGGATACACGTGTCACAAGTGTCAAAAAGATAACAGTGATTTGTTAGATATGAACTGGACTTGTGACAAAGTTAGATCTTTCTGGCCCCAAATTACTGCTTTTACCTCCACTCACTTTGACACCCCTAACAGCTGTAACTTGAAGTGCTACCTTCTGGGCATATTTGAGGACTTGGACATCAGTGCTCCAAAAAGAATGAGATTACATCGGTTTTATGGAAGGAAAAACAGTAGCATTTCTAAGGATATATAGAGACAAGAAAAAAAAAAAAAAAGATCAAACATTGAGTGTAATATATATATATATATATATATATATATATATATATATATATATATATATATATATATGCGCAAGAGGTTGTTCCTTAACATTTCGTTTAGCACTGTTAATACCGACAATAACTTTGCTCCAGAGCTTTAGTACCCAGAACTACTTACATCTCTACTCACTATTGATTGGGTGTGACATGGAAGACCACAGTAGAGCGGTTTCATACCTTATGACTTTATCATTCAGATGAAAGAACATTACAAGGTGACTCTTTTTCTCTCTTTTCTTCCTTTCTTTTTTCCCTATGCCTTAATAGTTCACTGGTTATTTGTTATGATAGTCACGAAGAGTCGGTTCACACTGGTGCGATGCCAGACATTGCATGCAATTTTGCACCGCACTGCTGTGCAGATCACATGCGACGTCTGTGCGATGAAAAATTCAGCTGTACAAACTGTATAGCTGAATTTGCATTGCATACTCGTGCAGGGCTTTTTTTTTGTCCGCACCATAATCGGATCGCATGGGTGATCACACCCATGACGATCATTCCAGTCTGAATTCACAGTTCGCACTGTGATCTGCAAACCGTTCTGGGGGTGTCATTAACTTTGTGTCAACACCCTCAGCGGTTCGCAGAGGGCAGTTTGAACTGCCGGCGATTCAGGTGCAATGCGGGAACCTGCACTGGATTTGCAGGGTTTTCCACATAACACCAGTGTGAACCGGCACCAAGACAGCAAAAATCATTCTATCGGTCCTTTTAGCGATGTTGCATTTTGAATGACAATTGCGCGGTCATGCAACACTGTACCTAAACCAAATTTATGTAATTTTCCCCCCACAAACAGAGCTTTCTCTTGGTGGTATTTGATCACAGCAAGGTTTTTTATTTTTTGCTAAACAAATTAAAAAAATACCGAAAAGTTTGAAAAAAAAAAAAAAGTTTTTTGTTTATGTTATACAACTTTGTAAATAAATAAGTTTTTTCCTGCACTGATGAGCACTGATGAAACTGCACTGACAGGCACTGATGGGGTGGCACTGATATGCAGCATTGGTGGGCACTGATAGACGGCACTGATGGGCACTGGTGGGCAGCACTGATAGATAGCAATGATGGGCAGCACTGATGGGGAGGGCACTGGCGGGCAGCACTGATGGGGAGGGCACTGGCGGGGCTCTGAGCCCTGATTGCCATCCCTGGAGCCCATAGTGGGCATCCCTGGGGTAAAGGGTGGGCATCCCTGGGGTCATGGGTGAGCATCCCTGGTGGTTCTAGTTGCACCCCCCCCCCCCCCCGAGGGTCTGCATTGGTAATCAATGATCTGATTACCAGTGCCGACCCCCTCGTCAGGAGAGCAACAGATTGGCGCGTACTGAGGAAAGCTGATCAATGGCTCTTCCTGTTTACTATGTGACCAGCCGTGATTGGACACGGCTGGTCACATGGTAAAGAGCCTACGTCAGTAGGCTCTTTACCGAGATCGGAGATGGGGGGAGTCAGACTGACACGGGGGGCTCATAGGACATCCGGTCAGGATAATGCAACCACATTCCCGCCGTCAAACGCCTATAGGGCGGGCGGGAAGTGGTAAAAAAAAAAAAGTACCTAAAAAAAAAAATGGACCATTAAAAAACCTACCGTTAGTGTACGGGTAACGGTCTCTCTCTGAATCCTTCCAGGACGGCCTACAAGTGAGAGATTGGGGCTCCACCCTACCGGAAACACAACCCAATTTGCATCTTATAAAAAGGTCCCACCCACACCTTGTGCTTTAGTAATCTTTCAACCGAAATCCAAGGGATACAGTTATTTAATAATTGTCACAAATTTTTTTTTTCTTTTTTATACAGGGTGGGAAGTAGGCCGGCCGTCCTGAAAGGATTCAGAGAAAGACAGTTACCCTTACACTAATGGTAGGTTTTCTCCTTCATCCTTCCAGGACGGCCTACAAGTGAGAGAATAAAAAGGTATCCATCCAAGCCTACCTTATGGTGGGACCACTGCCTGTAAAACCTTTCTGCCGAAGGCAAGGTCTTGTTGCGATAGTACTTCCACATGATAGTGTTTCAAGGAAGGTATCATGACTGGACCAGGTGGCTGCATGGCGGATCTGTTCCCAGGAGGCTCCAGCTTTTTCGGCCCAGGATGTTGCCAGGGCCCTTGCCGAATGTGCCTTCAGCTTTGCTGGAGCAGGAATACCTGAAACCTCATAAGACATAGTAATGGCTTGCTTGATCCACCTGGAGACTGACAGCTTTGAAGCCTGCAGTCCCTTTCTTGGTCCAGAGTGAAGAACCAGTGACTAGACCTCCTAAACTCTTTGGGTCTCTCTAAATAGGTGAGGAGACATCTCCTCACATCTAAACAATGACATTTCTGCTCCTTTTCATTCTTGGGGTTCTCACAGAATGAGGGCAACGCTATCTCTTGCTTCCTGTGAAAGGAAGATGCTACTTTGTGCAGATATAATGGATCTGGTCTAAGAATAACCCTGTCTGGAAAAACAAAAAGGTTCTTTAATGGACAGGCTGTGTAAATCCCCAACCCTCCTGGCTGTCGTAACAGCTAAAAGGAAGGCAAGCTTTACAGACAAAACTTTAAGGGGAACCTTATCTAAAGGTTCAAAGGGGTCACTAGATAACGCCTCTAATAACCTATTTAAATCCCACGAAGGGACTTTTTTTTATAGGGGTAGCTCTACCCCTTGCTAAAAAAAAAAATATATTTTTTATTAAAAGGTTCCTTAGCAAGACTTCTCTAGAAACACAAAGTGCTGCTACCTGTACCCTAAGGGTGTTAACTGCCACACTCTTATCTACCCCACCGTGTAAAAATTCCAGGATCATAGGGATGGAGGCAGAGGAATCCTTCTTCGGACTCTGCCAAGTACAGAAAATTTTCCAAACTTTTGAATACATTTTCCTTGTTACAGGTTTCCTACTTAGGAGGAGTGTGTCTATGACTATCTGAACAACCTTTGTTTTTTTAGAATTTAGAGTTCAGTGACCAGGCTGTCAACTGGAAAAATTGTGGCATGGGATGAACAATTGGTCCCTGTAGTAACAGATCTGGAAGCTCTGGGAGTTTCCAAGAGCTGCTACTTATAGGGACATCAGGGTTGCAAACCATGTTCTCTTGGGCCACCAAGGCGCAATCAAGATGAGACGTAGGCCCGGTAACACACTGAGTTTCTGTAGAACTCTGGAGATCAAATTTAGAGGAGGAAAAGCATATGCTAGTTTGAACTGCCATGGATGCACCAGAGCATCCATGCCCAGCATGCCCTTCTGCTGTGATAGGGAGAAGAATTTGCTACTTTTTTGTTCTGCCAAGTGGCAAACAGGTCCACTTCTTGTTGGCCAAAACTTTGCACCAGCATCTGAAAAACTCTGGGATTCAGTTCCCACTCTGTTTGTTTTATAGAATGGCGACTGAGGAAATCTACTTCCCAACTGTCCTTCACTTTTATGTGTATGGCTGACAGGGAGATCACTCTCCTTTCTGTCCATAACAGAATTTCCTGAGTTGATCTGGTCCCTCCCTGATGATTCAGGTAAGCTACTGTTGTAGCATTGTCTGAGCAGATCTGGACTTCTTTCCCTGAAATGTCCCTTTCTAATGCCCTTAAAGCTTCTCCTACTGCTTTTAGTTCTCTGTAGTTGGACAAGGCTAGAGCTGTCCGAGCACAAGGTGCGGGTGGGACCTTTTAAAAGCTGCAAATTGGGTTGTGTTTCTGGTAGGGTGGAGCCCCAATCTCTCACTTGTAGGCCGTCCTGGAAGGATGAAGGAGAAATAATATTTGAAAAACTATGTTGAATGCCATGATATTGCATGCAATGTTTTGTTTGTTGGAGGAGTTTTGACACTTCCTCTCTAACTAGAGTCAATGCTGCTTTGACCCTGCCGTCACAAGGGTGGGTAGTGCTAGAGGCATATCAAACTGGTCTGATGAAATCCGTACAGTCACAAAGGCACACAAGAAATGTACTCTTAAGAAACAGCAGTACACACTATATCTCCCTTACTTTTACAGGTAGACGAATTAAAAAGGGGTTGTAAAGTCTAAAGGGTTTTTTTTTTTTTTACCTTAATGCATTCTCTGCATTAAAGTAGTTCAGTCAAATCCCAACTAAACTTAAATCTGCTCCCACCCCCATTCTAACTGCGCTGTAAAGGAAAGATGTCTATACTTACCTATGCTGATGGTGTTCCGGACCAGTTACCAGATCTCTCCAGCGGCTGGCTTCAGTGAATAGGATGGACAGCTGCAGCCAACGGCTGCAATGCCCATCTGGTGACGTCACCCACAGGCTTACTATAGGCATCCATTTTTGGCTGTCCCCCCTCTACACCGAAGTCGACACTGGGAGCTGATCATTTGACCAGAGTGCTCTCGGTAAAGGTAAATTTAGACATCTTTGCTTTACAGGGTAGTTAGAAATGGCTTAGAATAGGGGTGGGAGCAGGTTTAAGTATAGTTAGGATTTGATTGGACTAAAGGAGGTATCCGAACCAAAAATTTAATATATTGCAGCTTACCAACCAGATGTGGTGGCTGCATCAGTTTTCTTTTTTTTTTCTTGGGTGCATAGAAGTCTTGGCAGAAGCTTGAGTGGAGGGAAGGTGTAAAATCAGACGATTCTGAACCCACAGGGCCACAAGCGCATCTGTGGCGTCCACCAGAGGATCCCGTGACCGAGCCACAAACCTCTGCACCATTCTGTTGAGCCAAGACGCCAACAGATCCACCTCGGGATGCCCCACCAGAGACAACTAATGAAACCCCTCCGGATGAAGGAACCACTCCTCTTGGTCCAACACCTGCTGACTGAGGTAATCCGCCTGCCAGTTTTCCACCCCTGGAATGTGTACTGCGGAGTGGGCTGGAAAGAAACGTTCTACCCACCTTTGCCGGCTACCTCCAGGGCCGCCAGGACATTTCTTGTGCCCCCTTGGTGATTGACATAAGCCACGGCCATGGCATTGTCCAATTAAATGCATCCCTGAAGACGATCCATCCAATGTTCCAGGCACAGTCTGATCGCTCGGAGTTCCAAGACTTTGATCTGTAGTCTCAGATCCCCTGAGCAGAATTTTTGCAGAGGAGGCCTCCCCAGGCTGGCATCCTTGGTGACCACTGTCCAATACAAAGGGAGGAAGGAATCAAACTGAAGCGCCAGAGAACTAAGCCACCGTATCAGGTACTCTTTCATTTCCCAGATCAGATTGTCCAGAGACTGCGGATTCTTGTCCCATTTGGCCAGAATCTCCATTGCATGGACCTCGTATGGAACTGTGCAAATGGAACTGCCTCGAAGGTAGATACCATCAGGCCCAGCACCCGCATGCAAGTCCGGAGGGATGATCACCTGCTGGACAGCAGGAGACGAATTCCAGCCTGCAGTTTCTGGAGTTGGTCCAGAGGAAGGAGCACTCTGGCTAAGGCCAAATCCAGAATCAGGCCCAGATAGTCAAGCTTTGTGGACGGAACCAGAGCCGACTACTGGAAATTCAGAATACTGTCGAACTCCCTCAGAAGGTCATATGGCGATTTCCAGGTTTTCCACCACATCAGAAGGAGACTCTGCTCGCAAAAGGAGGTTATCCAAGTAGCCCAGTACTGCGATCCCTCATTGGCATAACAATGCTAGCACCAGGGCCAACACTTTCATTAAGGGTGACGCCACAATCTGATAATGCTCCTCTCCCACGGCAAAGCAGAGGAAGTGCTGGTGACCGACACATATTGGCATGTGAAGGTAAGCATCCTTGATGTCGATGGAAGCAAGAAAATCTCCCTGATGCAGGGAAGCCACCACGATGCGAATGGACTATATTCTCAACTTCTGCACCTGCACAAAGCCGTTCAGGCCATTAAGATCCAGAATTGGACGCACCTTGCCTTCCTTCCTGGGGATGAAAAAACTTCTTATGAGCCGAGAAGGAGGGCCCATGCCCTTAGTAGACTGCGGAAGAAAGGTACTCTTCCCCCTTGTGAGACCTTTAATGATGTCATCCAGGGTAGCACCAAACAGGCGATCCCCTTGAAAGGGAAGATCAGTCAGGCCTTTTTAGAAGTCTAGTGCGCAGACCAGCATTTGAGCCAAAAGACATGGTGAAGGACCACTGCTGAAACAGAGAGCCACTAGGGAAGCCGCCTCCAAAGAGGCATCACAGAAACTGCAGCCCCTAGACCAGCTGGTCCGCCAGGTCAGCAAAGGCAGAGAGGAGCTATTCCCCCTCCAGGTCACAGGGCAAAAGCTTAGCCCATTCGGTCAGAGTCTGCGACACCAGGGCAATGGTGAATAAATGGAGGGACTCTTCATAAGGGTATCACCTAGCAAATCGCTTAGGGACCCTAAGGGGACGCTTTGGTCGTCTCCACTTTTTAGTGATAAATCTGTCAAAATAGGAGGGGAAAGGGAACATCTTTGCTGCTCTGGATGGCTTGCGAGTGCCAAAATGGAGGCACAGATACAATCAGTGCGTCCACCAGCGCCTTTTCGTGCGTGGTTGCAGAAGTGGAGGAATCCTCAATATCTGAGGATTCAGGACGCGTGGTTGCAAACCCAGCAGGGTGACCCACGTCCGCAGCACCCAAATCAGATTCGGGATTCCATGACCGTGACAGACGAGGCAGGGGGGCGCTTTATGCCAGCCTGTAGCCCAAAAGCCACCTCCCGCGGGACACAAAGGACTCCAGGACAGTCGTCAGTGCATCAATGGATGATGGGACCTCGATTGCCCCTCAGCCCCAGAGAAGAGATCAGGTGGGGAGATGTGCTCCAAAGACTTCATGAGTCACCAGGGGGACCCTCAAAAATGTGTGAAACACTGCTAAGGGACAACCCCCACGCTCTGGCAGCACCACCTGGTTGCCAGTCAAAGATCACCATTCAATCCTCAGCAGAGAGGGAGAGGACCCCACCAGACTCATAACCCCACAGAAACCAAGCACCATGGCCACCATAAGAATCTGCACTGCACGAGCAGCAATCAGGAAACGAAAGGATGCAGGAGTCTGCACTAGGGTATGAGGAGAGGCTCCCACTGCCGAAAACGCTGCCCAGAAGGCTCCAAGGACATGGCCGCCTCTGTTTTCTATGGCAGACCACTGCAAAATGGCCGCCAGACTACACAGACATGGCCGCCGTGCATTGCAGCACAAGACTACAACAAAATGGCGGCACCACGAGCGGACCCTAGATCTTAAGGACAGGCCCAAAGCAGGACGGGGGGGTTGTCAGGAGCCGCCCCATCAGGTACAGCAACCCCCCCCCCCCGGGAGAGCCGAACGTCCAGTCACCGGCTGCGCACCCCCGTCCCCATCGCCAGCTTAACGCCCAGCCCCCATCCCAGGAGGTGGGCCAGACCACCCACATAGCCCCAAGCATAAGTGGAGGAGGGTAGGATAGAGGGACAGATGAAGGGGGGTGCCTGATGGGAAGGAGGGAAACCCGGGGGTCGGACCATCCCATGGAAAGACCCACGTCAACCCCAAAACCCTCCAAGGGGGGAGACAGTTACTCACCATGCCATCGAAATGGAGGGGCTGTCAGCCAGGAGGAACATTGCGACTCGGGCTGAGACCCAGTCGTATGCGACCTCGCGGGATGTCTAACTTGCAGGCCAGCCCCCATCCAGTGGGGCTATGTCTCAGCCGACATAGCGCGGAGCTTAGGGCTGCACGCGCTCGCTGGATAGACTGGGGTGACCACTGGATCTAGATTGCCCAGTCCGCCAGTTGATTGTAGATCTCATAGAAAAAAAAAACAGGAGAAAAAAAAAAAATCTATCTGAAGAAAATATTTGCCGGAACCAGAGATCCCAGCAAGGAACCAGGTCTTTACTCCTGACTAGGCAGAAAAAAAACTCAGTACCTATATTAGAGAGAGGGAGTGTCAGGATCAGTGTCATTATGTGGGTCACCTGCTGGTGGCACTGCTGGACCTGGAGCTGAAGGGCACAGTTCCAGGGCCCACCAGTGGGTGTGTCTCAGCAGCTGGACTGTACTTTTAATTAGGCTGCACCTGAGAAGGACTGCTGAGGGAATATAAGCCCGCCCTTCACTGAGGTTCAGTGCTTCAGTATTTTCTCTGCTAGCCGTATCCCTGTCTGAGCCTGATCCTGAAACCTGCATCCCGAGTCCTGTTCCTTGTACTCTGCTTCCTGTACCTGGCTCCCCGCTTCCCTTGTGTCCTGTACCTGTCCTGTCTTGCTATTGTTTGCTCCATCCTTTTGTGTAGTTGCTTGTTTGGTCACTGTTGGGGTGGTTTTGCACTGTTACATTTACATTTTGTTTATGGTCTACTGGTGTTGGTATTTGAGTGTGTTATTCAGCTTAATAAACGTATTTACACATTTATCCATATGGGCAGGGCTGCCGCTAGAAATCCTGGGGCCCCATACAGCCTACCTGACAGGGCCACAGGCCCCCCCCCCCTCCACCGAAAATATCAAAATTATATTCTCACCCCCTCCCCCAATCCCTCTTCCTAGCAGAAATCCCTCCCAATCACCCCTCACAGCGCAAACCCCCAAATCCCTCCACAAATTGACAACCCCATTCCCGTACAGACTGCAGGGATCAGGAATGCATTAGGTACAGAGTGCAGGGGTCAGGAATACGTTAAGGAGAATGCTAGATACAGAATGCAGGGTTCTGGAGTGCATTATGCACAGGGTTCAGGAGAGTGCTAGATAGGGAGTAGTGCCTTACTAAGCTGATCAAGATTTCCCATAGATGCAAATGTTAGACAGGGAGCAGTGCCATACCAAGTTGACCATGATTCTCCATTGAGGCCAATGTTAAAAATCGGGAGTAGTGCCATACCAAGCTGTACATAGTAGTGAATGTATGTAAATGCCTCTGTACTGCACCTCTTCCCAGCTGCTACAACTTCTGCAACACACACACACCTCTCCTCTGCCCTTATCTTCCCCAAAGGTCCCCCATCTTCCACATGATTACCTTTCTAAAATACCTTTCTGTTGCTGGCTGCCATATCTTCCTTCTCCTTCCCTATGCACGTGTTGCTTGACAGAGGGGGCGGGTCTGAGTAGCAGTCCCGCCCTTTACCGACATCACAGCATGAATTTGACAGGTGCAGTCTCTCATTGTGGCTGCATAGTGCACACCCAGCTGGTTTGTTAGCCAATCCCTGGCTGTTCTAAATGTTCCCACTGCTGCTTCTGAGCTAGAAGGTAACATTTATCACCAGAATTATGCCGGACAAAGCCTCTGTACAGCGGGACAGTCCTGCCCAGGTTAAGAGGTATGCTGTCATCCTACCGATCTTCCTGCTGTCCGGGCCCCATACAGGAGTACTGGCTGTACCCCCCTGATGGCGGCCCTGCATCTGGGTCCTGATTCATTGGTGCAGCCAACTGATCTGATCACCCTTGCTGGATGCCTGCATGTGGTATCCCTGACAGGGAGTATTCCCCCTGGGACTGCCCATAGGTGTACCCAGACTTTTTCTGCCTAGTGTCCTACTCCTGTAGGACACAGTATAACCCAATGGTTAAGAAGATCAGGAGCTGAAAGAAAGAGAAATAATCTTTAAAATAAATTTGGTACTGTTCAAAAATGTATTTTTCCAAAATAGAAAATGACAAGCCAAGAATACAAGCAGAAATGCTTATAGCTGACCACAGGCAGTTAGTTGGTTTCCAAATAATTTTCCAGTTTCAAATAGGAACAGATTTTTTAAATGTGCCCATACTTGGGGAAAAAGCTTTTCATCATATGCTAAATATTTCACAATAACTAGTGAATATGCTGAGTACAGCTGCAACAGAGAACAATGAGACACCAAAGTTAAAACTTTTCTCTGACTCAACACTATAATAGTAGATATAAACTGCTGCTCTTGTCACAGTGTATGGGGTGAATGAAAGATACACAGTAAAACCCGTACACAAGAAAAGGCATCTGACAAAGGCTATGCCTCAACAAATAGGCCTCACGCCCGCTGGGCATCTGTCAAATCCCCTCTAAATGCCAGAACTTCTGATAGGGAAATGCTGCTTAAAAAAAACAGCGTATCAGTAAAAGGCCTGAGATGTGCACGGGCTCCTTTGAGCTGCAGCCACTGTTGGGGGGTCAGTGGGTCTATTTTTATTTTTGTTCCCTTTTTGTTGTTGTTCTCTGGTTCTATGTTTAATTGAGCCTGGGTATGCCCACAAAGCTCTGTTTTGTATACTATTTTTAAAAAAAAAAACTGCAATAAACAGAATTTTCAAAAGAAAAAAACAGCCATGTATTGCACATAGGTTTAGGTGCATATGGTGGTTGAGCGTAAATGCATTCTACTGGCCAGAATATTACCATTCCGGTCATTGGAATGTACAAATGTATATAGGGCTAGGCCATTCAATTCAAGATGGGCTTAGGTGTGTTCTGCATTTTCTCTGCTCTTTAGCACCTTTCAAGAATGGGCCTTTGGCGTTTTTTTTTTTCTGCCTGTAAATGCTCCTCTTCAAATTTGCCTGTAAACGTCTACATGTGCATGGACACATAGGCTGACATAAAAGCTAAAAATAAAAAACAAAAAAACAACCCTAAACTCCTGTACAAGCGGCTTTTTTTTTTTAAGCTTAATGTCCATATTCTGTTAAGAGGAAATGTTTCCACAAGAGGAGCATGGACCGAATTCTCATTTCGGTAAAGTTGCCATCATGCTGACCCCTTTCTTATGGGTCTCCAGCCTTAACCTTTCAATAGTTTGCAGATGAGACCTCCTGACTTTAAATTGCTAATCTGGAACAAGTACACACATCAGAATAATCAGATTAAAGTATTGACTGCAGTGTGTACGTATAGCAGCAAGGAATCTAGTATTTTCTGAGTAAGGTTCACCAATGGCCGTCTAAAGATTTCTTCACAGAGATTTCCTTTATAGTAAACCTTCCTTATTTGAAAACAATGTGCATAGCTAAATAAATCTTTCAATCTCTTTGACACTCAAGGAGACCAAAAAAGCTAGAATGCAAACAACTTTTTTTTTTTTTTTTTTTTTTTTAAATAGACTGTCCATTAATCACAAATTTAAAGTGTCTTTGTAAAGCCCACCTCCCTGCCCACTCTTTACTTACCCCCCCCCCTCCCTAAGTGCTCCAACGCCACACCTTCTTACCACTGCCACTGAAAAATACCCGGAGTGTTTAGCTTTAGGGGGAAGCATGTGACCACCTTCCATGAGGCAGTATTTGGGGTTATTGGCCAATCACTTAGCCTGAGTGCTGTCACATGCCAAAGATGTCAATGCTCCCTCAAAGCATTGATAACTGGTATTTTGATGGCATCTGCAATGAAGGAAGGAGCAAGGGCAGCACTGAAGTGGTGAGTAAGCCCCCGTTCACATAGGGGCGACGCTACTTCGCACCGCAACCTCCGAGGTCGCGGTGCGAGCAGCGCGCCGCTACCTCGGTGCGGCCGCCACGGACTTCATAACATTGAAGTCTATGGCGGTCGCCTCCGGGTCGCCCCAAAGAAGCTCCGGACCCTTTTTCTAGGTCGGAGCGACTTGTGTCGCTCCTATTAGAACGGGTCCGCAGCTTCCCTATGGCAGGCGACCTGCGGCGACCTGTGAGGCGACCAGGTCGCCTCACAGGTCGCCCTAGTGTGAACCGGCACTAAAAGGTAGACGAGGGATGTGCTTTACAAAATATTTTGGGACAAGGGAAAACTGCTTTTCAGGGCATTTCCAACATCATACTTGGTAGAATCAGGTTTCAGCCAAGAGAGTTATTTGTTGACACATAGGCACAACCGCCTGAACATAGAAGCAATCTTCCCTCATCACTTGCAACTATCACAATGAAAACAATTGCGTATTAATTGGAGTACTGTAAAAACTGAATTTTTTACAGTACTAAAGATACTTTTACAGTACTAAAGATATTTTGAATAAAAATTTAGTTTCTTTTTTAAAGCCAAAAGTGGTGATCCTTCTACTAATTATGAAAACTGAACTGGAGATCATGGTCCAAAACATGTCCAAGGCCAGTGGAGTCTATTTGGAAACAAGCTGTTCAACACGGAGGAGGATACACGGCAAAGATCTCAAAAAAGAGGCAACAGACAAATGGAAGACTTGGAGGGGAGGGCTGGAGGGGATCAAACAAAACCAAGAATCGCAAATGCGCTGAAATATCAAATACACCTTTATAACTTAAAGCGGAGTTCCACCTCCCCCTCCAAAAATTAAAAGTCAGCAGCTACACATACTGTAGCTGTTGACTTTTAATATTAGGACACTTACCTGTCCTGGAGTCCAGCGATGTCGGCACCGCAGCCGATGTATCCATCGGCTGTCAGGCACTGCCATTGCCGGTAAGGAAACCCAGCAGTGAAGCCTTGCGACTTCACGGGCGGGTCCCTACTGCGCATGCGCGAAGCACGCTGCGCAATCCTATTTGCTCGGCGCCGGAGGGAGGAGGGGGCCGAACTTCCGAGGGACGGTGACGTGGCGTCGTATCCCGGAAGTGGGCAAGGGTACCTGTAAAAACAGGTACCCATTCCCCCCTCCCCCCCTGAAAGGTGCCAAATGTGGCACCGGAGGGGGGGATGAAACAAAAGAGCGGAAGTTGCACCTTTGGGTGGAACTCCGCTTTAACTCTGAACCAAATCCTCAAACTATCAAGGGTTATATAAAGCTGAACACCAGGCAGATATAAAAGACCCAAATTATTGCAGCTCTCCGTTTATTAATACATCCCTAAAGTGCTACTAAAACACACAAAGCTCCACTGACCTGCAACAATTATGCAGATCAGAGTAGTAAGTAAAAAGTCAGAAGTCATAATCTAAATACTTGTTCTGGGTCAGAGACTTCGGGGTTTATAATAAAATTGCAAAATCAGTTCACACAGGGAAAGTTCAAGTACATTTGTTCTATGTCAACAGGCCCAAAAAAAAAAAATGGATTTTGGACTTACCGTAAAATCCTTTTCTCTTAACTTCATTGACGGACGCAGTCCTCTGATGCATATCAGTAGGTTTATGCTGCCCCTTACAGGAGTAGGACACTAGGCAGAAAAAAAGTTCTGGCTATGCCTATGGGCAGTCCCTGGGGTTATAACCAGTGGCGGCCCGTCAATAGGGGGCGCAGGGATGTCACCCCCCAAGGCTAGTCATCATCATTGAAAAATAAATAAATCTGTTCCCTTAAGTGTGTGCGAGGCGCCGGACACACTGGTGTATATGGAAAGCGAAAGGATTTTTGTTATCAAAAAGTAGGTTTTTGGATCTTCCATTGGAAATAAAGTAGTCGTTTCTGCCACCATCCCAAGAGTATAGTTTGTCGATATGTGGTGCCTCAGGTCAGGTATGGGATTTTAAGGGCAGGAGTAAGAAAGATAAGAGGTAGTAGTGCAATTTATAGGTAAAATTTATTTACATGTATAGGTTATATACAAAACATTTTTTGAGTGAATTAATGGATAAAGTCCCATTGTGCTGGTGAAGAGGAAGTAATAAAGTGTGTATTGCACGTGATAATAAGTGACTTGAACATAGATAGTAGATGGTCCTGCTCTGCTGTTCCTCGTATCAAAAGGATAGGGGTAGATGCAGAGAAAGGGCCTGATCGGTAATCCGACATGTTTCGGCCTGTTGCGGCCTTTATCAAGGATATGTTTACCGATTCTAGAATTAATTGAAATAAATTGTCAGTGATAGCAGTATATACTGTAGGTCATATTTTTGATATATACAAAATGTGGTTTGCAATGTGATATGGAAATACTCGCGCCAAGGAGTGCAAAATAATGTCTGTGGGAAGCTGCAATGTAATCAGGTGCACTAAAAATTAGTGATCTAGGATTGTGAACAGAAAAAAGCTTACTGCGCTACCCTTTTAACTAGTGAACAGCTCTTAGTATGGGTTGTTAATTAACAAAGTGCAGTATGGTGAATAAAAATAAATAAATAAGTAAGTAAGTATGGATCACTCCAAACTCAAATGTAAAGTGCAATAATGCCCATATGAAATAAAATAAAATAAATGCAATAACAATATAAATATCAAAGAATGGTGCAACAACAGCATTACATAAATAATATGACTTAAATAGTGACAGTCCGTTTAGCGTGACTAAAGTGCAAAGTGCTGGATAAAAGTCTCTTTGTGCAGATTTCAAATGGTGGTGACTCCTGTGACCCTCTGATCACCCTCCAGTGCTTGAAGGTAAGGTATCCCACTTACCAGATATGGTGGATTCTTATGGCGTACGCCAAAAAGAATCTATAAGCGCTTGTGTGTTTCTCCTAACCTCGGATGGTCCGGTTCTGTGTTTGGCCCATAAGTACTCGGGATAAACAAGAAAGAGAAATGCTCCTCATAGTGTAGAAAGGTAACGACCTTTATTACTCGAACACATGCATATAAAACACACTCTTCATGTAAAAAACACATCCAATAAAAAGTCCTTAAAAACTGTGATGAAAAAACTCCAGAAACTCTTGTGCAAATATTGCAAAGGAAAACCGTGATAGGTCACAGCAAAAAGTGTGGGGTACCCATATGGATACTAGTACCGCTGCTGAGCTTCCATAGTGCCTCGCGGCACGGTATGTCTGGACGCTGTGTGAACACCGCTGGGTTCGCCGTACCCGGAAGTGGTGTGGCGGCGTGCGGTCCAACGATAGCTCAGAGCGAGGCAGCGTGCGTACCAACTTGACGCGTTTCGTCAGAGATGTGACGTCTTCGGAAGTGGTACGTGCGCTGCGTGTCAACTTGGTTTTATGCGGAAGGATCAAGGTTCAGCCCATCTTGATCCCGCCTCAATAATTTATGCAAACCGGAAGTAATTCATTGAATCCGCGATCTTATTTCTATGTACATATTACTCCCATTTCTTATTGAGGCTAAAAGCGAATAGCTTATTTGGGTCGGCCTAAGACCATTTGTTTAGTTTAGATTCATCCCGAAGCCATTTTATTACTATTGTGCCATAATGTATATATAAGGATCAATCAATTACTTCCGTATGGAGCATAATCGATTGTCATTACATTCATAATTATTAAATCACTCTTTAACCAACAATAATAATTTACATCATTATCATTATACTTATAAAACATGTTACAATACACTAAAGGTTTAATTGATAAATAGCTCGCTCAATACTAATAGGCCTACTATAATACACTAAGGAATTTATTCAATGTGCAATAAATATTAATAAAATATAAGTCCCCTTACATTATTTACATTAAAAACCCCTTGGTGTGTTGCAAATATTAAAATTGATAAAAAAGTATATGTCCTTTTACATTATTAGCATTATGCTAGTGAAATTAATTACTTCAGATTGGAAACCCCTTAATATATTTAAAAATTTGTTATGAAACAGTTTATGTCTAAATCTTTGTTCATTCCACCAGGTTGTAATGTGCCTAGCTCACATATCCAAAAAGTTTCGTTTTTAGATATTGCAATTTTTCTGTCTCCTCCCCTCCAATGTAGATCTACCGTATCTATGCCGCAAAAACGTAATAATGAGGGGTCCCTATTGTGATGGGTCCTGAAATGCATGGAGAGGGTATGTTTCTTATATCCTCTTCTGATGTTACCCAGATGTTCACCTATTCTTGTGCTCAGTTTTCTAGTAGTGCGGCCTACATTTTGCACATTGAATAAATTCCTTAGTGTATTATAGTAGGCCTATTAGTATTGAGCGAGCTATTTATCAATTAAACCTTTAGTGTATTGTAACATGTTTTATAAGTATAATGATAATGATGTAAATTATTATTGTTGGTTAAAGAGTGATTTAGTAATTATGAATGTAATGACAATCGATTATGCTCCATACGGAAGTAATTGATTGATCCTTATATATACATTATGGCACAATAGTAATAAAATGGCTTCGGGATGAATCTAAACTAAACAAATGGTCTTAGGCCGACCCAAATAAGCTATTCGCTTTTAGCCTCAATAAGAAATGGGAGTAATATGTACATAGAAATAAGATCGCGGATTCAATGAATTACTTCCGGTTTGCATAAATTATTGAGGCGGGATCAAGATGGGCTGAACCTTGATCCTTCCGCATAAAACCAAGTTGACACGCAGCGCACGTACCACTTCCGAAGACGTCACATCTCTGACGAAACGCGTCAAGTTGGTACGCACGCTGCCTCGCTCTGAGCTATCGTTGGACCGCACGCCGCCACACCACTTCCGGGTACGGCGAACCCAGCGGTGTTCACACAGCGTCCAGACATACCGTGCCGCGAGGCACTATGGAAGCTCAGCAGCGGTACTAGTATCCATATGGGTACCCCACACTTTTTGCTGTGACCTATCACGGTTTTCCTTTGCGATATTTGCACAAGAGTTTCTGGAGTTTTTTCATCACAGTTTTTAAGGACTTTTTATTGGATGTGTTTTTTACATGAAGAGTGTGTTTATATGCATGTGTTCGAGTAATAAAGGTCGTTACCTTTCTACACTATGAGGAGCATTTCTCTTTCTTGTTTATCCCGAGTACTTATGGGCCAAACACAGAACCGGACCATCCGAGGTTAGGAGAAACACACAAGCGCTTATAGATTCTTTTTGGCGTACGCCATAAGAATCCACCATATCTGGTAAGTGGGATACCTTACCTTCGAGCACTGGAGGGTGATCAGAGGGTCACAGGAGTCACCACCATTTGAAATCTGCACAAAGAGACTTTTATCCAGCACTTTGCACTTTAGTCACGCTAAACGGACTGTCACTATTTAAGTCATATTATTTATGTAATGCTGTTGTTGCACCATTCTTTGATATTTATATTGTTATTGCATTTATTTTATTTTATTTCATATGGGCATTATTGCACTTTACATTTGAGTTTGGAGTGATCCATACTTACTTATTTATTTATTTTTATTCACCATACTGCACTTTGTTAATTAACAACCCATACTAAGAGCTGTTCACTAGTTAAAAGGGTAGCGCAGTAAGCTTTTTTCTGTTCACAAAATGTGGTTTGACATACATATTTTTTGTCCACTTCCTGAAATATTGCCTCCCCAGAGTTTCTCCGGGAACTGCAGGAACAATGCTGTATTAGGTGAAAAATAGTGTGATTTGACTGGTAGTTGGAAAGATAATAAAATTGAAAAAATAATAATAATATTATTATTATTATTATTATTATTATTATTATTATTATTATTATTATTATTATTATTAAATAAATTACTTCTTGGGCCACGTTTTTCTGGTCCAAGGATTCAATGTGGCTGTGATTTCCACATTGATAGAGATCGTCTGCAGTGTTTTGGGATATATAAGGGGCTATTATGAAATAGTACATCATGTGAAGTGAAGTACATCATGAAAGGAAAAACTTGGTTTTGAGTGAAAGTACAAAAGTTAGACTTGGAAGGGAGATGCAGCGCAATCTCCTCCAAGTCTACACTTACGTTTGTAAGGAAAGTTGTGTCACAGCATATTGCCTCCAGGTCCGGTTCCTCCCTTGGTCCGGGAGAGACTGAAGGATTGGAGGTGTTCCCCGGCCTTTTAAAGGCTGTCACGCATGCGCAGTGATGCGCTGCGTGACGCCAGTGGGTAGGGTCCGTGGTGTGGCAAGAGGTGCGCCTGCACGAGGCAGAAGCTGCATCCCTTGTAACCGTGCGGACGTGCCTGTGCGGCCGCCGACACGGAATAGATGCCGAGATCCCTGGCGGGGGATGAAGGAAGGTACATGACCGACCCATCGGCTTCAGAGTGCCCCGATCCAAGGAGGATTCGGGGCTTTCCGTGCCGGGAGCTGCTGGAGTCCAGGGAAAGGGCAAAAGGAAGAGTGGATGAACAGTATCATAAAAAGGCATATCTTAGGTGGTACACTACGCAAGAGTGTAGTCACCTGTTGTATAAATACAGAAAGATAATAATCAATGCATTAATTGTCAAAATATATGTCGAGCAATTTTGCAGCAATATAGTAACAAGGAGAAAACATTGTTAGAGAATCTGGATTGGGTCAAGGGAAGAATATAGTCGGGCATCACCAATTCATTGTACAGAGATGTATTGGAGATTGGATAACGGGTTGATATTGCATTGGAAGGTCTATGCAAATAAATTGGGGTCCAACAAATTGTATGATTATTGTAAAGGACGGTGGTGCCGTTCCTACATTTGGGATGTATGAAAAAATAGTCGGGGGGAGGGGAGGGGGGGGGGTTTCGTTTTGTTGAGAGATTAGTCTTTTTTCCCGGAGGAAAAACCTTGGAGAAATGGACGAAAGCTTTGTGCTTCGTTTAACCCAGGTGGGGTGGTAGCCTTGAGGCGTGTGATCCAGCGCATTTCCAATTGTAGCAAGGTTTTGTTCCAGTCACCGCCGCGTAACGGGATATGGATCCTGTCAAGGGCCATAAAGTTGATTTTCGGCATTTTATAGTTGTGATCATCTCTCACGTGTCTACCCAGCGGAACATAAAAGTTGCCAACGTGCATGGTCTGGAGATGTTGGTTGACCCGTTTCCCGAATTCCTGTCGGGTCTTCCCTATGTAGAAGGACCCACATTCACAGGTCATCTGTCCACTATTCCCCTGGTTTTGCAGTTACAAAAGTGTTTTGGTCGGAATGGGTCTCCATTCGGTAAAGTAATATTTGTCGTTTGACGAATAACATAACATTGGGCACAGCACCCGCAGGGGAAGGTGCCTTTAGTCTTGCAGGGGTCTTTTTTAGATCCTTCCTGGAATTCGCTGCGTACTAGTTGTTGTTGTAGGGAGCCTGCCTTTCTAAAGGTGATAGGTGGATGTTGTGGTAAGAGCTTGGAGGTGCTCGGTTCTTCCATAAGAATGGACCAATTTTTTGTGAGGATGTTTCTGATTTGCTGGTGTTCATTGGTGAACCTAATGATTATTCAGGTATCGGGTTCAGTTTTGGTTGGTTCCTTGTTCTTGAAAAGAAGTGTTTCTCTGTCTTTGTTGTTTGCACGATTAAATGCTTTGCGTAGTGATGTTTTGGTGTAGCCTCTCTGTAGGAATCGAGAGGTTAGTGCATCAGCTTCTAATTGGAAGTTGGCTGGATCAGTGCAGTTTCTCTTTAGTCTGAGGTATTGACTGTAGGGCATTGAGTTGATGAGGGGTTGTGGGTGAAAGCTGGAGGCATGAAGAATGGAGTTGCCTGCTGTATCCTTTCTTTAGAGAGAGTGGTGGAAATTTTTCCTGTGGAGTCTTTATATATTAGGGTGTCAAGGAAGGATACTTGTTGTTTGTTGTAGGTCATTGTGAAGAACATATTGTGTTAATTCTGGTTCATCCTGGTTAGTAGTTCTGGTATCATATGTTCCGGCCCGTTCCATATAATCAATATGTCGTCGATGTATCTTTGCCATATGAGGATCCTGTCAGTGTAGATGGTATTTTCATCTTCGGCTAAAAACTCTTGCTCCCATGAGCCTAAATAGATATTCGCGTAAGAGGGGGCGCAGCTGGTTCCCATCGCAACCCCGCATGTTTGGATATAGTAGTTGCCACCAAATGTGAAGACATTATAGTTGAGTATGTATTGTAGCATATCAATAATAAAATGATTTAAGTTTTGGTCACTTTCACTGTGACAACGAAGTGTTTTTTCAACTATCTGTATCCCTTTGGTGTGGGGTATGTTATTGTATAAAGATTCCACATCGATCGTAACTAGATAGGTTTCTTCAGGTATGGAGATATCGTTGAGTATTCTGAGAAGATGAAGAGTGTCTTGAGTGTAGGAGGGCAGTTCTTTAACGTGAGGGCGTAGGTATCTATCTATAACCTTGCTCATGGACTCCGAAATGCTTCCGTTCCCTGAGATAATTGGTCTTCCGGGGGGGTCATCAAGATTTTTATGTAGTTTAGGTAGTGCGTACATTGTGGGTGTTTTGGGATGTGGTGTCCTTACATATTCCCACAATGTTTGAGAGATAGTGCCTTCCTTGAATGCGTTGTCAACTTTGGAATAGAAGATTTGATCGTATGATTTGGTCATTATTGGGACGATCTGCTTGTAGCATTTGGTGTTTGAGAGTATTGTATGGCACATGTTTTTATATTTTTCTTTGCTCATGACTACTACATTTCCTCCTTTGTCTGAAGGCTTAATAATGATCCCATCATTGTCTCCAAGTTCCTGAAGAGCTCGTTTTTGTTTGTTTGTCAAATTTGACAAATGTTTTTTCTCTTTGATTGCTTCTATATCCTTAGTGGTTTGTCGCACGAACAGTGCGATTGCCGGGTTCGTGTTAAAGGAAGGATTTTTGTTATCGCGTGACTGGGTCTGGGAAGCAGAGCGATGCACCCCGAACACTCCCACTGTTCAATAGGCTTCCTGTGATTGGTCCATAGGATGTAGTAGGGCGGTGCTTTGAGCAGAACCACGTCACTTCTGGCTGGCGTGAGGTGTCGCTGTCTTCTTCCCGCGGTGGAACCGGAACATAGAGCCTGCCTGCAGCCTGACTGAGCCTCTGAGTCGGACAGTAGCACACCAGCAGTCACGCTTGTTGTCCCCGACTCCCTCCCTGTGTGTTGCAGCATCTTGTGTGACATGTCTCTGATTCAGTGCACTTCTGTTCTGGACTGGTAAGTGACTTTGTCTGTGCTCTATGGGATAGGTGATGGGGAATATCTGAATATATTTGCATTGGGCAATTCTTGTACCAATAGGGAATATCTGAGAATATATTGCATGGGGCAATTCCTGTACTAATGGCCCCTTTATAGGCTAATGCCTCATATAAAGTCCGCCTTGGCCTCCGAGAGTCAGACTGCCGGGGACCTTCTGCTCCTCTGTATTCTCTATGGTGAACTTTCGCCACCGGTGGATTCCTTCCCTGGCTCGCCGATCATGTCCAAGTGTCTGCAGCTATAGTGGTTCATTGCCTGGCCATAGATCTATTTTACAGAGTAAATTTTACAACTAACAAATTACAGGCATTTTAAAGAAAGGTTCTCATGAAAAAACACAGAGGCTGTTGTTTATAAACTCTCCTGAAGTTACTAGTTGATTGGATAGAATTATTATTATTATAATACAGGATTTATATAGCACCAAGAGTTTGCGCAGCACTTACGAGTCGGTTTACACTATGGCGACACTACTCTGTACTACTTCGGGGGCGACCTGTGAAGTCGCATGCACCGCAACTTCGGCGCGACTTGCACGGACTTCATATAATGAATGTCTATGCAAGTCGCTCCCAGGTCGCCCCGAAGTAGTACAGGACCCTTTTTCTAAGTCGGAGCAACTTGTGTCGCTCCTATTAAAAACGGGTCCTGTAGCAGTCAATGGACCGCAAGGGACCGCAACTTGTCGGGCTAACAAGTCGCCTGACAAGTCGCAGCAGTGTGAATCGAGTCTCAATGTAAGGGAAGACAATACAGTTACAATTCAATACAGGAGGAATTAGAGGGCCCTGCTCGTTAGAGCTTACATAATGCTACATCTCTCTTCTAATACTCTGAGTTGACTGACCTAGGAGTTCCACTTTCTCTTTGGATCACGGACATTGAAATGATTAAAGCCAGAAGAATGTCATAACAGAAGCACCCATTTCTTTTCATGACATGCTCTCTTTAAGAACTATAGGCAAAACTTTTTTTCCCCCCATTAAGGCTAGAGCAAGTGAGGGTTATAACCCCATGTCAGATTTTTTTCTGCCATCTGTGTCCCATTGAGGAGAATTCCCTTCACTTCCTTCCCCATAGCAAAAGAGGAAATCCCTGCAAATTAAGGGAATTCCTTGGGAACCCCCAGATCACCAGAGCCAGTGTCCCCATTTGAAGAAGCATGAAGTGTGTTAGAGAGGACATGACTCCCCAAAATCATCACGGACTGTGGAAATTTTTGCATTTCATTTGGAAATCAAGGTACCAGAGTCGAAACGAAGAGTGGAGAGTCACAGAATCCAAGCTGCATGAGGACCAGTGTAAAGTTTCCAAAGTCCGTGATGATTAGGGGAGCCAAGTCCAAAGTCAACACCGCTATCTACCAGGAATTCTAGAGCACTTCATGCTTCCCTCTACTGACAAGCTTTATGGAGATGCCGATTTTATTTTCCAGCAGGACTTGGCACCTGCCCACAATGCCAGAAGTAAATACCTGGTTTACTGACCATGGTATCATGCCTAAACCCCATAGAGAATCTGTGGGGTATTGTCAAGAGGAAGAGGAGAGACACCAGACCTAACAATGCAGATGAGCTAAAAGGCACTATCAAAGCAACCTGGGCTTCCATGCCACCTCAGCAGTGCCACAGGCTGATTAACTCCATGCCACATCCCATTGATGCATTAATTCATGCAAAAGGAGCCAGGACCAAACATTGAGTGTATACTATACTGTACATAGACATACTTTTCAGTAAGTCAACATTTCTGAATTAAAAGGTTTGTTTTTTTTTCTTCCTTTTTTGGTCTTATGTAATATTCTAATTTTGTGAGATACTGAATTTTGGGTTTTCACTAGCTATAAACCTTAAGCTTCAAAATTAAAAGAGAAATACTTGAAATATATCACCCAGTGTTTAATGCATCTGTATAAAACGAGTTTCACTTTTTGAATTGAATTACTTAAGTAAATTAACTTTTTAATGATATTTTAATTTTATTAAATGCACCTGCATTTCCTGATAATACAGAGCCAGGGGACAAGCTTCAAATGCTCAGTTTGATGTGCATTACTAGAGAGAGTTTTGTTTTTTCTTGGGATGGTGCATGTGATCAGCACAGGGCCAATCAGCACTGTCCAGATAGAGGATCAGGGATCCTGCATCCTGATAGGACAGAATAAAAACTCCTTCTACAAGCTTTAACCAGACACTGATAAAAGTCAATATTGCTATATACTGCTGATGAGAAAAGGTATTTAGCAGTTTATATTTACTATAATTGCATTAACCAGATATAGTGAATGCAGGGTCCTGGGTTTAGTAACACTTTGAGGGGGGGGGGGGGGGGCACAGACAGCAAAAACCTGACAAGGGGTCTAATCCCTCTGATTTATACAAAAAAATTTTGTTATACTAACACTAAAAATTTTAGTTATACTTTAACCGCTTGCCGACCGCAGCAAGTAGATATACTGCGGCAGTCAGCCCCTCACAGGCAAAGTGACGTATATATACGTCACTAGCCTGTGAGGCTCTGGGAAGCGAGCGCGCGCTCCCGCGCGGTCACGGACCCCCCCACGCTTGTGACCGGCGGACCCGATGTCCGCCGCTCACTCTGCGATCGTCGGGGGAGAGGGAGAAAGGCAGGCAGCTTGTGTAAACAAGCTGCCTGTCATTCTCCCCTGTGTAGAAAACCTGATCATACGGTTCTACTATGTAAGACCGTTGATCAGTGTTTCTACAGTTCAAGCCACAGCCAATCACAGTTAGAATCACGCCCCTAGGGACACACACAGCCCCTCCCTCTCAAATAAAGTTAACCCCTTCACTGCCAGTGTATTTTTACAGTAACAGTGCATATATATAGCACCGATTACTGTAGAAATGTCACTGGTAACCCCAAAAGTGTCAAAAATGTCAGTCAAGGGTCCGATCTGTCCGCCCCAATGTCGCAGTACCGCAAAAAAAAAAAAATCAATGATTGCCGCCATTACGCGTTGAAAAAAAAAAAAACAACAAAAATGACAAAAAGCTTTCCCTTTGTTAGTAAACGCGATAACTTTTGCACAAACCAATCAAAATACGCTTTTTGCGATTTTTTTTTACCAAGCATATGTAGCATAAAACAAATTGGCCGAAAATGTTAAAAAATTTTGATTTTTACTTTTTTTTTGGGGAATTTCATATAAAAAAAATTTGAAAAATATTGTTATTTTTGCAAAATTGACGCTCTTTTTTTGTTTATAGCGCGTGATCAAAAAAAAACCACACAGGTGATCAAATACCACCAAAAGAAAGCTCTGTTTGTGGGGAAAAAAAGGACGTCAAATTAGTTTAGGTACAGCGTCACACGACCGCACAATTGTCCGTTAAAGTCACGCAGTGCCGAATCGCAAAATACAACCTGGTCTTTTAGCAGCCAAATCCTCCGGGGCTTAAGTGGTTAACTCTACTGCAGACTATAAGGAGCGGCTCACACCAATGCGTTTTTTGCAGAAACGCACTACAGTCCATTTAACCACTTCAATACAAGGCACTTTCACCCCCTTCCTGCCCAGGCCAATTTTTAGCACTGTTGCATTTTGAATGACAATTGCGTGGACATGCAACACTGTACCTAAACCAAATTTATGTAATTTTCCCCCCACAAATAGAGCTTTCTTTTGGTGGTATTTGATCACTGCAAGGTTTTTTCTTTTTTGCTAAACAAATAAAAAAATACCGAAAAGTTTAAAAAAAAAAAAAAAATAAATAAAAGTTTTTTTGTCGGTTTATGTTCTACAATTTTGTAAATAAATACGTTTTTTTCCTGCACTGATGAGGCTGCACTGACAGGCACTGATGAGGAGGCACTGATATGCGGCACTGATGGGCGGCATTGGTGGGCATTGATAGGCGGCACTGATAGGTGGCACTGGTGGGCAGCACTGATGGGGAGGGCACTGGGCCCTGATTGCCATCCCTGGTGGCCATAGTGGGCATCCCTGGGGTCATGGGTGGGCATCCCTGGTGGTTCTAGTGGCAGCCCCCCCCCCCCGAGGGTCTGCACTGGTAATCAATCCCCCGTCAGGGGAGCCGCCGATCGGCGCTCCTTTAAGCCTCTTACACAAGAAACAAATTTCCGCCGACCGGTCGTCCGTCTTTTGTCCAGAGTGGTGTCTGTTGCTTGGAATGTGCTCTAGACTGCACACAAATTTTCCCGCACGACAGAATTCTACTTCAGAAGTGATGTCATGTGTTGGATTGCTTTGTATGTGTTCTTTCATCTCTGAGCATGCCTAGTCTTGCTCATAAGATTTTTCCCCATCGAAATCTGTACTGACTGCATGAAAATCGGACGTGTTTTTAAGGAGGACAAAAATTTTATAGCCTGCACACCAGGATTTTTTCGGCCGAAAAGTCGGAGTCGGTTGTCGAGAGCATTGGCGACTAGAATTAGCGACCTGGCGCCTGGGGTGCCCTGCAGGAGGTGTCCTGTCCCTTTTGCGCCCCCCCCCCACCTTCTCATCAAGTGCAGACTACCGCGCCGTCCGAAAATTGAGGCCCCGGCTTTTCGGCCTTCTTCTGCGAGATGAGAAAGGCTTCCAACGGGGAACTGGCGCCCTCTTGTGGTGGCCGGGAGTTTCACAAGCAGTCACTAATGACTGTTTCCACTGCCTGTTCTCAATGCCTGCCCATCTCCTTCCCAAGAGGAGATGAGATGGAAGTTTTTGCAGGCTTCATCTCCCTGTCCACTTACCTTTGCTTAAAGGTAAGTGGACAGGGAGTGTGGTTATTTATTTTTGTAAAAAATAATAATAATTTTTTCTTTTTTAATTATTGAAAAATATATATATCTATTTTTTTTTTTATCATCTCCCTGCCATGCCACAGCCACACAGCCAAAGACCCCTTTCACACAGGCTGTCTGATCAGGTCCGCCTGTCAGTTTCTCAGACAGACCTGATCGGACCCTTCAGTCTCCTCTATGGAGCGGTAATCTGCCGCCATCTGATTCTGTCCGCCAAAAACAGACAGATGGTGGTTCTATTTTCTATCCATCCTGTGGATCGGATCAGATGGACAGACGGTCTGTTTCCATCCGCTTGCCCTATAGAGGCGAGTGGGGTTCTAGTCGTATTTATGTGTAAATTTAGTATCAGTTTTTTTTTGTTTTTTTTTTTTTAAATAAAGCTTGGTTGTTCGTTTAAAAAAAAAAAAAAAACTGGCTCCTAACTTTTTTAGCTGGCTCCTAGATTTCTGGCAAATTTGTCAAGCCCTGGTGTAAAAGTACTTTTTTCAGATATGCATTCCCAATACAATTACAAAAGTTGCAGATCTCAAAAGTGCAAAATGGGAGTGCTTGGTTTATGAAATGTGTACTGTGTAAAACAGCTCACTAGAAAGAAATACTCAACAAGGTGTTTGCTTCCTTTTGATCTGTTTTACACCAAAGAAAATGTGTTGGTCCATGTTGACAATTCATTAGCAATGCATGCATAGTACAGTGGTGAGCACTAGGGGTCGTTGGCTTGAAGTACAACCACGGCGCTACCTGCATGGAGTTTGCATGTTCTCCCTGTGCCTGTGAGGGCTTTCCCCCACACTCCAAAGAGGTAAATTTGCCCTAGTATGTGTATGTATGAATGCGAGTTAGGGACCTAAGATTGTAAAGTTCCTTGAAGGCAGAGCTTTATGTAAAGTGCTGCATAAATTGACAGCGCTATATAAATACCTGCAATAAATACTGTAAAGCTTGCAAAATAACCAGTGCACAGAAATAAGCAGCCAGGAAGGCAGGCTAGCTTCCCTCCAGGGCATGTCCATTTAGCATTAGCAAGTCCAAACTGAGAAAGGCAACAGATTGATTCAATATACAAGAAAGTGTAGACTCATGACAAAAAGAAGGACTTTGGGCATTAGTGGCTGTGGCTAAAAGAACTGGTCATTTTTCACTTATGCAAAGGACTTATTCTTTCCCATACATGAAATATCTGACTTATGAACAGTCTGGGAAGAACTAGCTAAAACTGGGGCAGACAGAAGGTGGCTGCCCACAGCATCCAATCAGCTTTTAGCTGCAGCTTGTTCAGGTACACTTTGAAAAAGAAACCTAGAAGATGAATGGTTACGGTCCACAGCTGCTCCAGTCATAGGAAATTCCCCTCATTGTCTCTCTTCTAGCAACCAGTCAGTCTTCTTTACATGTTCTGACTGGCTTCTAGCAACAGGAGAGAAGCTGGATGACTCAAGACTGTGCAGTCAGGTACCTCCATCCTGGATCTGCTATGGTCAATTAAAACAGTGCACAAATACAAAAACGTACCTGTTTGATAAAGAAAGTATTTGCAAAAATATCCTCTGTTCTGCAATTACAATGTTGTGCTTTAAAGCATAGTAAAGCCTTGTCCTTTGCTTAACCACTTCAATACCGGGCGATTTCTGGCACTCCGCTCCACATGTAAAAATCCTAATTTTTTGCTAGAAAATTACTCGGAACCCCCAAATATTATATATATATTTTTTTAGCAGAGACCCTAGGGAATAAAATGGCAGTCATTGCAACTTTTTATGTCACACGGTATTTGCGCAGAAATTTTTCAAACGCGTTTTTTTAGGAAATAAAAAAAAAAAAAACAAACAAAACACTAAAGTTAGCCCAATTTTTTTGGAGAATGTGAAAGATGAGGTTACACAGATGAGTAAATAGATACCCAACATGTCATGCTTTAAAATTGCACACACTCGTGAGGTTGCCACTAGCACGGATCTGAGATGTCCAGACCATATACGCATACTCAGCATACTTAGTTGACAACTACTTTCTAAACCTGCATGACCTCTTGCCATGCGGCTACCTATATACTACAGGTTTCCAGCATACTTGCATATATTCCTATGAGTGCCCCTTCTGGGGTTGTCTCACTGGACCATTTTGGATCATTGTGGTGCCCACCAATTCACAGCATTGTGGCCATCCTTTTCTTCCATCTTTCAAGTATACCTACCTACAAAATATGTGCACATTGGAAATCAGGCATCCTACCGGTTTTTAATTGACAGCTCCCCTCGGTTTATATGAAGACCCAAGTGGTACATTACGTGATTTGAATTCTGGTTGACCCCTGAAGAAGGGTTTTCACCCGAAACACGTAAGTTCTCTCCGGTTCTCCTCACCATTGTACCCTGGAATCTTCTGTACTCAAAAGAAAACACGATCTCAGCTGAATGCAGAGATCTCGGCAGTATTGAAATTGCCAGGCCTATGGTATACTTCCTCCCAGGGGCCGATTTTTTTCTTCAGCTCACCGATCATATGGGCGAGCCGGTAGAAGCACCGGAGGGCGGTGGGAGGGGGATGTAAGAACGATGATTGTTCTTATGGTGTAGGGAATCGCCTGAGGAAAAAAGTGATATCCGAATGATGCCTGCAGCTGCAGACATCATTCAGATATCCCCACTTAAACCCCACAACATCATATGACGTCCAACCAGGGGAAGTGGTTAAAAATGGTCCCCCGTGCAGGCTTAGGTCATAATGTAGTACTATGCATCGGATAATGCTACATTAGGACAGACTTACCTGTAGACAGAGCCCTGCAGCGCTGCGCTGACACTGATCTTACTGGTTTCTGGCGGTTTCCATCTTCGCCCAGTCTTCCTTCCGGGTTCCTGATCGTCAGCCACTTGAATTGCCATGTCGCAGGTGATGTCACTCCCGCGCGGGAGTCACATACTAGCGGCACACAAGTGCTGCACGTGCGGCTCAGATCACATTACCCGCTGACAGAGTTTACTACCACTTTAAAGAAGTGTCTGTCTTTAGGGCTGCAAAAAATAATTACGTTTTAAGCTTTAAAAAAAAAGCTCTCTCTTGATTTTGATGCTATTAAATACTGAGTATAACAGCATAATGCAAAGCAGTGTTACTGTCGGTTCACACTATGGGGATCCAACTTCGGGGGCGACCTGTGAAGTCACGTGCACCGCGGCTTCGGCGCAACTTGCACGGACTTCACATAACGGAAGTCAATGCAAGTCGCTCCGATGTCGCCCCGAAGTAGTACAGGAACTATTTTCTAAGTCGGAGCGACTTGAGTCGCTCCTATTAGAACGGTTCCCGTAGCCCAGAATGGACCGCGACTTGTTAGGCTGACCAGTCGCGGTAGTGTGAACCGGGACTTAGAAAAAAAAACTATATGCGCCACACAAGATTTTGTAGCAAAGAAAGAACAGCTCTAAAAGTAACAGAGAACGTTTGCAGGATAAAAAAGGGTTTTTTTGTTTTGTTTTGTTTTTAGGAACCCAGGTATTACCGGTGAACACACTGTACTTTCCTAGAGAACGGTGCAAGAGCAGCTCAAAATACACCCCAAATACAGAAGTACAGACTAGTTCATTGCTGTGAAGATAAGCAGACGGGAACATTTCAGTTCAGGTGGAAGCACTGATAACAGCAAATTCATGGTAACATAGCATGCACATAACTCAGAGAGGTGTGTTAAGAAAAATGTTTATAGGAATAAAAAAACACCCAGATGAAGTGCTAAATACACTGCTGAAAAAAATTAAACAAACACTTTTTAATCAGAGTATAGCATCAAGTCAATGAAACTCCTGGGATAGTGATCTGGTCAGTTTCAGCTGTTTTGGTGTTAATTAAATTAACAGGGGCAGTAGATGGGGAACAATGAGACAACCCCCAAAACAGGAATGGTTTTCCTACTCCTCTTTTCTGACTGTTTTTCACTAGTTTTGCATTTGGCTAGGGTCAGTGTCACAACTGGTAGCATGAGGCGATACCTGGACCTTATAGAGGTTGCACAAGCATTCCAACTCATCCAGGATGGTACATCAATACGTGCCATTGCATGATGGTTTGCTGTGTCTCCCAGCACAGTCTCAAGAGCATGGAGGAGATTGGAAGAAACCGGTAGTTACGGTACTCTAGGAGAGCTGGATAGGGCCAGAGAAGGTCCTTAACCCATCTGCAGCACCCGAGTAGAATGCACCTTGACAGAGAAAAGGAGGAACTTGACCCTAGATGGAATAGACCTGAACCACCGTCTGTTTGATCCATCTAGAAGTGTTCGCAGAGGAAGCGGACGACCATTTCCTAGGCCCATCCGTGAGCACAAATAGGGAATCTGACTTCCTAAAAGACTCTGTACTCTGTACTGCCAGGTACACCCTAATTGCCCAGACCACATCCAAGGCATGCAAAGCAATTTCCTTCAGATGTTTTGGCCTGGGACACAGGGAAGACAACACAATGTCTTCATTCAAATCAAAAACAGACAACCTGAGGAAGGAACGACAGAGGCAAAAAACCACCTTATCTCTGTGAACCAAGTAAGGTGAACGACAGGATATTGCTGCCAATTCCAACACCCTGAGCGCAGAGGCAATAGCCACCAAAAAGGGCACCTTATGAAACAGCGTAAGCAGGGGAGTCTCCTGAAGGTTCTCAAAAGGAGGCTTCTGGAAGAGAGCGCACCAAATTGAGGTCCCAATGTGGCAACAGAGACCGCACTGGAGGGGTCAAGTGCCTAACTCCCTGAAGAAAAGTATGCACCAGGGAGTATGTGGCCAAGGGCTGTTGAACGAAGACTGCTAAGGTTAAACACCTGACCTTGGATAGCCCTTAAAGCTAGTTTGTGCGAGACCAAAGGGTAACGCCACAAACTGATAATGCTCCTCTCCCACGGCAAAGCAAAGGAAGCGATGGCGACCGACATATTGGAATGTGAAGGTAAGCGTCCTTGATGTCGATGGAGGCAGAGAAACCACCACCGTGCGAATGGACTCCATTCTGAACTTCTGCACAAAGCAGTTCAGTGCCTTGAGGTCCAGTATTGGACGCACCTTGCCTTCTCTCCTGGGGACTGTAAACAGGTTTTAGTAAAAACCCCTAAAAATGTTCCAAATGTCAGAACCGGGACAATCCCCCTTTGAAGTAAAAGGTCTTGCACCGCCCCAAAAAGAGCCTGTAAGCGGACCGGGGACAGTCACACGTTGGAAGGAAGACCCTTACCAGAGGGTAAGAACGAAAGTCGATCTTGTAGATGGACCATATGACCTCATGGACCCGACTTGTCTTGTACCAGGGAAATCCACAGGTCTGGGAACCAGCAAACGTCTCCCCACCCAAGATACGAGTGAGGGCACACCTTATCGCTAAAGGGGCCTTGTGCGCAGGTCTGTAGAAGCCCGTTCTTGATTTGCCAGACAAAGTTCGCTTGGATCCTCCAGAGGAGGCCCTGAAGGGCTTCGATCCCTTGTCAGTTGACCCCGAGGGATGAAAAAACTTCTTATGAGCCGAGGAGGAGGGCCCACATCTACGACGAGGGTCCTTGCCCTTAGTAGCCTGCAGGAGAAAGGTACTCCCCCCCCCCCCCCCTGTAAAAACTTTGATGTCATCAAGGGTAGCACCAAAAAGGGGATCTCCTTGAAAGGGAAGATCAGTCAGACATTTTGAGAAGTCTGGTCCGCAGACTAGCATTTGAGCCAAAAGGCACCCCCAGAAGGACCTCAGCCAAAACAGAGGCGAGCCATCAAGGGAGCCGTGTGCCAAAGAGGCATCACAGATAAACTGCAGCCCCTGGTCTGCCAGCTCAGCAAAGAGGGGGGGGGGAGCTACTCCCCCTCCAGGTCATGGCACAAAAGCTTAGCCCATTCGGTCAGTCTGCGCACTGCCCCCCCCCCCCATTAGCCAGCATAGCGCCCTGCCCCATCCCAGGAGGTGAACCACATCACCCACACAGCCCCGGCATATGTGGAGGGACAGATGAAAGGGGGGTTCCTGATGGTAAACCAGGAGTCTGACTGTCCCATGGAGGGGCCCATGTCCACCCCAAAACTCCAGGGGGAGGGATGGGGGGGGGGGGGGGGACAGCTACTTGCCATACCAGAAACCAGGCGGGCACCGCTCCAGACAGAACCACTCACCATGGAAATGTGGGGCTGTCGGGCAGGAAGAATGATGCGACTCGGGCCGAGACTCGGCTGTATGTGACCTCGTGAGGCGTTAACTTACAGGCCAGCCCCTGTCCAGTGGGGCTATGTTGCGACCTGCCTAGTGCGGATCGGAGGTCTGCACGCGCACGCTGGCCAGACTGGGGTGACCACTGGATCTAGATTATCCAGCCCAAACATCAAATGTACTGTCAAAGCAGCACCTATTCCCTGCGCTCTGAGTGGTGCAATCCTCTATCCAACCTGACTGTAGGCTTGTAGATGAGAACAGATGACACGGCAACTTGATAATACTTCAGCCTTGCAGCCCCTCGCTGGACCAGGGTGGTCCGGAAACACTATAAAACGACAACAAACACAAGGGAGCACCGGCCTAGTGCATTATCTCGTAAACAGGTTTATTAAAATAATAGATTAAAAATACTCACAAACGAGTTTCTTGATAAAAAAGCACATCAAATAGATATATAATCCTCAGCAAAAAGATCGGGATTGGATCGTACCCTGAAGCTGTGCAGGCTTACGCGTTTCGAGGAGGCGCCTCTTCTTCTTCCAAAATAAACCTGTTTAAGAGATAATGCACTAGGCCGGTGCGCCCTTGTGTTTGTTGTCGTTTATAGATTATCCAGCCCGTCGCCCAGTCCGGCAGTTGATGACTTTTGTTTTTCCTGTGAGATCTGCAATCTAAAAAAGAAAAAATTGCCAGGACCAGAGATCCCAGCAAGAAAGGCTGGGATCTTCTGACTAGGCAGAAAAAAAAAAAATAAATAAATAAAAAAGAGTACCTATAAGAGAGGGAAAAGAAACCCTGGGACTGCCCATAGGCGTAGCCAGACTTTTTTTCTGCCTAGTGTCCTACTCCTGTAGGGGGCAGTATAACCCAATGGTTAAGAAGATCAGGAGTTGTGTCAGTCAATGAACGAAAGAGAAAAGACCAATATTATTTGGGTAAAATGTTGCATGACTGCACAACTGTCAGTTAAACGCAGTGCTGTATCGCAAAAATATGGCCTGGTCAGGAAGGGGGGGGGAGGGGGGGAGGTAACTCTTCCGGAGGGCAAGTGGTTAAAGTGATAAGTAAAAGGCTTTCTTTTTAAAAAACATGTTATACTTTCCTGCTCTATACAATGGTTTTGCACAGAGCAGCCAGCTGTTCTCAGGTCCCTCACAGGCACTCTTGGCCCCTCCTTCTTGCCGAGTGCCCCCAGAGCAAGCCGCTTGCAATGGGGGCACCCCAGCAGGCCCATTACCGAGCCGCAGGCTCTTCGTGTCCATTCTCTAACAGAGCAGTGGCTCGGACCTGCCCTCCTCTCTCCTCTTTGGCTCACTGGCTGAGACTGACAACAGTAGGAACCAATGGCTCCCACTGCTGTCTCAGTCAATGAGGGAGAGTCCCCAGAAAAATGGAGGCTTATGAGTAGATCACTGGATTGAGAGGGGGCTCAGGTGATTAGAGGGGATGCTGCACAGAGAAGGTTTTATACCTTCTTACATAGAATGCATGAAGGTAAATAGCCTTCATCCTTTACAACCACTTTAAGTGCTGGAGTACTTTACACAGATTTTTCTAAGAACAAACAAATACCATACCAGTACTGTTTTTTAGAACACATTTGTAGTTGCCAATAGGTCCAGGTAATTTTCCAGAGACATTCTGTTCACAAATCAATTTTTTTTTTTTTTTTTTAAACAAAGGATGAACAAAGCCCAACAGCCAAAATGTTGGTTGAAAGGTAATGATCACACAGCAAACAGCTTTAGAAGGCTGCATCTATCTGCCCTAGGAAAATAAGGAAGTCTGGCATTGGGATCATCAATATATATACAGTAGAGTTGCACAATTAATCGTTAAAAAAAAAAAAAAAAAAAAAAAATTGCGATCCTGATTCACCCCCCTCCCCTTCACGATCCTAAAACAGCATGTCCTCGATTCTTACAGAGCCATTGTTCTATCAGAATACCGCTTCCTATCAGATTCTGCAACCGGAAGTGACGTTGGGAAAAAAAAACAAACAACCTACTGTTGGAACGCATGCGCCCGTTAGTTGTTCTACACCATACGTCACTTTCGGTTGCAGAATCTGATAGGTAGTGGTATTCTGATATTACACGTTCTCTGCTCACTCACAGCTGTCAAAAAAAAAAAGGAAGAAGGGACCCAGCAAATGTTGATAAACATTGTTAAGGCTGCTAGATAACTATAAACACAATTCTTTACAATGTATCTTTTTGTTCTTTTAGATCAAAGGAATGAACTCCCATCTGTAAAGGCTCTTTCACACGGCCGCTCCGCTTGTCCGCAAATCATCCTATTTTTTTGCGGATGATTTGCGGACATAATGTAAGTCAATGGCATTGCGGATGTCAGTGGAATACCATCCGCTGACATCCGATTTTCTTCCTTTCAGTTCTGTTCCGTTTTTTGGAACGGAACAGAACCCTATTTTTCCTCCGTGTAAAAAATGGAAAGGAAGGAAAAATCGGATGTCAGCGGTGTCATCCGCAATGCCCATAGACTTACATTATGTCCGCATATCATCCGCAAACGGATGGGATGATATGCGGACACACGGATAAAAAAAAGTCCCGCAGCGGATAAGAACAGCGGAGCGGCCGTGTGAAAGAGCCCTAAGTGAGGGCAGTTTAACCTCTTAAAGACTAAGCCTTTTTCTGACACTTGTTGCTTTCAAGTTAAAATCTGTATTTTTTGCTAGTAAAATAACTTCGAACCCCCCAACTAGATACACACACACACACACACACACACACACACACACACACACATATATATATATATATATATATTTTTTTTTTTTTTTTTTTTTTTAGTAGAGATCCTAGAGAATAAAATGGTGATCGTTGCAATCTTTTAGGTCACACTGTATGCAGTTTTTTGGGGGAAAAATAAACAAACAATCTAAAACAGTAAAGTTAGCCCAATTTTTTTGCACAATGTAAAATTGTGTCCAGGCAACCAAGACGCTACACCCAACGCCATCTTGGTGCTCATACAAAACTGACCAGAGGCCATGGAGACGAGAACACCAGTATGGAGGCCCAGAGGAGGCCTCCATACTGGTTTCCATCCATCTGGATTTAACAGACAGGATCGGATGTCAGCGGACATGTCTCCGCTGACATCCGCTGCCCCATAAAGATGCATGGGGCATCCGTTCAGATACGCCTAAAAAACTGACAGGCGGATCTGAACGGTCCGCCTGTGTGAAAGGGGCCTAATGCCCTGTACACACTATCAGATTATCTGAAGACTTGTCTTCAGATTTACCTTTTCTATGTAGTGCAAGGGCCTGCCGGATTGCATACAAATTGAAAGTGTTTAGGTTTGCCCTCATATTATATGGTTTTGGTAAGTCTGCAGACAAAAGTCTTCAGATAATCTGATAGTGTGTACAGGGCATTAGTGTCTCAAGAAATGATAGGCCTTCAGTACATCAGGTGTAATCAATTTTCAATGATTGGCACCATAGCTTGTAGACTATAATCTTCACAAAGACCAAATAATATATACTTATTTAGGTTGTTTTTACCAAAGATATGTAGCAGTATAACTTTTAGCAAAAATTTACTAATTTGCTAAATTTTAAAACTGAAACCAAGAAAAATGCTTTTTTTTTTTATACAAAATTTTTAGTCTTTTTTCATTTATAGCGCAAAAAAAAAAAAAAAAAAAAAAAAAAAAAAAAACACCCCGTGATGCTTTAATACCACTAAAAGAAAGCTCTATTTGTGTGAAAAAAAAGATTTCATATGGATGCAGTGTTGCATGACTGAGGAATTGCCATTCAAAATGTGTGAGCACAAACCCCCTCCAATGCCATCTGATCGAGAAAAACAAAACAACCAAACAAGGACTTCAAACCTTTCCCATGACTTCTTCTACCAACAAGGCTCAGCCAGTAGGTATCTAAAAGACATTTTCCGACCCAACAAAAAACATCCACAAAAGGGGGACTTTAATGTATATCTATGACCTGCTAGCCTTCATGTACACAATTTCCATTCCCCAACCAGGGCCTTGTTTAGTAAAGGCTAAATGGGAAGAAGATGGACGAGAGAGTTGTCTTCCACCCTTGCTCCATCTACATGTTGACCATCGGACATATCTGAACCTATGCTTTTATTTGGTAGAATCTGGCTTGGTCTATATCCTACTATCTAGTATTTGATGCTGATTTCCAGCACCCATAAGATGGAGAGGCACACTTAGCAATCTTCACCAGCTCACAATCTTTCACTGCAAAGCACAGCAGGACTGTGAAAGCATCAATGTCCTCAGACCTCGTCCCTGGTGTCATACACCTAGATTTCTTTCAGATTCCTCCTTTTACTCTAACCGCACAGACCGAAGAATCTCACCCTGCTGAGCCATTGTATTCTGACAGCTGGCATAATGGCCTGTCACAATACCCAAAAAATGCCTCCTTCTACAACATAGATGTTCAGCCACCAATTTACCAGCTGGCCCCTTCATCAGAGGTTGATGGGACAATCTAATTTTGTTGAATGGAGTGCAGCCAACAGGACCACACACTGCTGGAAGTCTGTATTCACTCCTGATCATAGCGTATTCCCGGGGGACTTAAAGTTTTTTTTTTCTTCATCAGGCATTTTTCAGACACATTAAAGGTGTATTTTACATGTATTAGGCTTCGGGAGTTTGCAGGGCTGGGCATGAAGATGAGCGCAATTCTATAGCAGAATTATTTAGGAGTGAAAACACATGCCGTGTCGGAAGTGCTATTTACAGGTCCTCCCATTGAAGTCTAAAGGATGGTAGGGCAGACAGCAAAGGGGACTGCGTGTACAAGTGTGACCAGGACAACTAGACTTACTAAAGGAAAACATACTGCGCACTTCAAGTGCATTTGCTCCAGATATGAGGGGAAGCTCTGCTGATTTCCATCATGCAATCATGTACAAGCAAAAATGCGGTTTCTTATTTTCCTTCTATGCGATTGGGTATTCTTTGCAAAGTGAACTTTTACCTCATCTACAAAGCTCTGGAGCAAGTGCAAAGTATATTTGCCTTTACTAAATCAACCCCGAAGTGAGACAAGCTAAAAGGTCAGCTCTGGTACACCTGCTAGTGCACGGCAGCAGTATGATCACACAGCGCAGCGCACGGCAGCAGTATGATCGCGCAGCGCACGGCAGCAGTATGATCGCGCAGCGCACGGCAGCAGTATGATCGCGCAGCGCACGGCAGCAGTATGATCGCGCAGCGCACGGCAGCAGTATGATCGCGCAGCGGAGCGCACTGCACGGCAGCAGTATGATCACACAGCGGAGCGCACTGCACGGCAGCAGTATGATCACACAGCGGAGCGCACTGCACGGCAGCAGTATGATCACACAGCGGAGCGCACTGCAAGGCAGCAGTATGATCACACAGCGGAGCGCACTGTGTAGTGAATGCAGTATGATCACACAGCGGAGCGCACTGCACGGCAGCAGTATGATCACACAGCGGAGCGCACTGCACGGCAGCAGTATGATCACACAGCGGAGCGCACTATGTAGTGAATGCAGTATGATCACACAGCGGAGCGCACTGCACGGCAGCAGTATGATCACACAGCGGAGCGCACTGCACGGCAGCAGTATGATCACACAGCGGAGCGCACTATGTAGTGAATGCAGTACTTATTGTTATTCTTATTGTTTGACTAGCTGCTCAAAAACCACCATTTATTTGATAGTATCAATTTATATCATTTTTCACAAATAATTATTCATTTAATCTTTAGTTAATAATTTTGAAAAATTATTTATTGGTTCACAAATATCGGAAATACCTCGGCACGTTTACACCTTTTTGTTTTTCCGCACTGTGTAGTGAGCCTGTCACTCCCCATAGAACACACAATACAAAAGGTATGGGGATGGGGGGGGGGGGGGCACTATACAGAGGTATTGGGAAGGGGGGGGCAGGGGAACACTATACAGGGGTGTTGAGAAGGGGGGACACACTATATATAGGGGTGTTGGGAAGGGGGGGGACACACTATATATAGGGGTGTTGGGAAGGGGGGGACACACTATATATAGGGGTGTTGGGAAGGGGGGACACACTATATAGAGGTGTTGGGAAGGGGGGACACATTATATAGGGGTGTTGGGAAGGGGGGACACGCTATATAGGGGTGTTGGGAAGGGGGGACACGCTATATAGGGGTGTTGGGAAGGGGGGACACGCTATATAGGGGTGTTGGGAAGGGGGGAAAACGCTATATATAGGGGTGTTGGGAAGGGGGGAAAACGCTATATAGGGGTGTTGGGAAGGGGGGGGGGGGGGACACACTATATAGGGGTGTTGGGAAGGGGGGGGGGGGACACACTATATAGGGGTGTTGGGAAGGGGGGGGGGGAGGACACACTATATAGGGGTGTTGGGAAGGGGGGGGGGGGGGGAGGACACACTATATAGGGGTGTTGGGAAGGGGGGGGGGAGGACACACTATATAGGGGTGTTGGGAAGGGGGGGGGGGAGGACACACTATATAGGGGTGTTGGGAAGGGGGGGGGGGGAGGACACACTATATAGGGGTGTTGGGAAGGGGGGGGGGGAGGACACACTATATAGGGGTGTTGGGAAGGGGGGGGGGGGGAGGACACACTATATAGGGGTGTTGGGAAGGGGGGGGGGAGGACACACTATATAGGGGTGTTGGGAAGGGGGGGGGGGGGGAGGACACACTATATAGGGGTGTTGGGAAGGGGGGGGGGGGAGGACACACTATATAGGGGTGTTGGGAAGGGGAGGACACTATATAGGGGTGTTGGGAAGGGGAGGACACTATATAGGGGTGTTGGGAAGGGAGGACACGCTATATAGGGGTGTTGGGAAGGGGGGGGACACGCTATATAGGGGTGTTGGGAAGGGGGGGGGACACGCTATATAGGGGTGTTGGGAAGGGGGGGGACACGCTATATAGGGGTGTTGGGAAGGGGGGGGACACGCTATATAGGGGTGTTGGGAAGGGGGGGACACGCTATATAGGGGTGTTGGGAAGGGGAGGGCACACTATATAGGGGTGTTGGGAAGGGGGGGACACACTATATGGGGGTGTTGGGAAGGGGGGGACACACTATATAGGGGTGTTGGGAAGGGGGGGGACACACTATATAGGGGTGTTGGGAAGGGGGGGACACACTATATAGGGGTGTTGGGAAGGGGGGGGACACACTATATAGGGGTGTTGGGAAGGGGGGGACACACTATATAGGGGTGTTGGGAAGGGGGGGGACACACTATATAGGGGTGTTGGGAAGGGGGGGACACACTATATAGGGGTGTTGGGAAGGGGGGGGGACACATTATATAGGGGTGTTGGGAAGGGGGGAGGACACACTATATAGGGGTGTTGGGAAGGGGGGAGGACACACTATATAGGGGTGTTGGGAAGGGGGGGACACACTATATAGGGGTGTTGGGAAGGGGGGACACACTATATAGGGGTGTTGGGAAGGGGGGGACACACTATATAGGGGTGTTGGGAAGGGGGGGACACACTATATAGGGGTGTTGGGAAGGGGGGGACACACTATATAGGGGTGTTGGGAAGGGGGGGGACACTATATAGGGGTGTTGGGAAGGGGGGGACACTATATAGGGGTGTTGGGAAGGGGGGGACACACTATATAGGGGTGTTGGGAAGGGGAGGACACACTATATAGGGGTGTTGGGAAGGGGGGGGACGCACTATATAGGGGTGCTGGGAAGGGGGGGACACACTATATAGGGGTGTTGGGAAGGGGAGGACACACTATATAGGGGTGTTGGGAAGGGGAGGACACACTATATAGGGGTGTTGGGAAAGGGGGGAGGACACACTATATAGGGGTGTTGGGAAAGGGGGGGGGACACACTATATAGGGGTGTTGGGAAAGGGGGGGGGACACACTATATAGGGGTGTTGGGAAGGGGAGGACACTATATAGGGGTGTTGGGAAAGGGGGGGGACACACTATATAGGGGTGTTGGGAAAGGGGGGGGACACACTATATAGGGGTGTTGGGAAAGGGGGGGGACACACTATATAGGGGTGTTGGGAAGGGGAGGACACACTATATAGGGGTGTTGGGAAGGGGAGGACACACTATATAGGGGTGTTGGGAAGGGGAGGACACACTATATAGGGGTGTTGGGAAGGGGAGGACACACTATATAGGGGTGTTGGGAAGGGGAGGACACTATATAGGGGTGTTGAGAAGGGGAGGACACACTATATAGGGGTGTTGAGAAGGGGAGGACACTATATAGGGGTGTTGAGAAGGGGAGGACACTATATAGGGGTGTTGGGAAGGGGGGGCACACTATATAGGGGTGTTGGGAAGGGGGGGGCACACTATATAGGGGTGTTGGGAAGGGGGGGGGCACACTATATAGGGGTGTTGGGAAGGGGAGGACACACTATATAGGGGTGTTGGGAAGGGGGGGGGACACACTATATAGGGGTGTTGGGAAGGAGGGGACACACTATATAGGGGTGTTGGGAAGGGGGGGGACACACTATATAGGGGTGTTGGGAAGGAGGGGACACACTATATAGGGGTGTTGGGAAGGAGGGGACACACTATATAGGGGTGTTGGGAAGGGGGGGGGACACACTATATAGGGGTGTTGGGAAGGAGGGGACACACTATATAGGGGTGTTGGGAAGGGGGGGACACACTATATAGGGGTGTTGGGAAGGAGGGGACACAGTTGAGAAGGGAGGGGTGACACTTACAGTCCAGGTGCTTCTTCTTGGGTCCCATCAGCTCATGGGTGGTCGCCTTACACACAGCCTTGGCCAGGGCCGATCCGGTGACACTGTGCTGGGCCGCCGTGATCCGGTCTGTAATGGACTGTCCGGACATCTTCCCCCGCCGGGCCTACACTCTCTCGGCTGTCACTGTGTGCCGGCTTCCTTCCCTCACCCTGTGCCGGGTCTCCGTGTTCCCGGGAGGAGCTGTGCTTTGTGTTGTGACCCGGCCAGGGAGAAGCGTCACCTCGTCCTATGTCCGGCTCCTCTCCTCTCTCTACCTCCCCTTCTTCCTCCTTTCCAGCTCCTCTCCCCTCTTCTCTCTTTACCTCACACTTCACTTCGAAGACAAAATGGCGGCGCCGAGTCATGTGACCGCTGTCCGCACAGCGCCGGCTGTTGTTAAGGTGACAGTGCCGCTCGGTGCCAGGACCGGGATGTAGGGTTGCCACCTCATCCCTTTAAACTAGGACATATATAAATTACACATTAATGTAATGCCCATAAGGCACTAAGTGAGTTTAATTACCATATTAATCAGCCACAGAACCTGTAATGTGTGTTCTGGTTTAACGGACTGAGGTGGCAACCCTACCGGGAAGGGGAGAGGCGCAGGATGGATGGATGGATGAAGGGGGGGGGGGAGGGGGGTTACGTCTCCCGTATTACACAAGACTCATCATTGGAAGTGTCCAGGAATGTGGAGAACATTTCTATACCAGCTCCCTCATAGTCCTGAAAGTGGAGGACTGCCCTTTATCTGGAACCAAGTCCTCAGTTCCTCTCATTCAAAGGGACAGTCCCTCCTGTAGAAGCCCCTCCATGGTACTTCCTAGCTGTCCCTGTTTTCAGTATGCTAATTACATGTCTCCACCCCTGAGGAGCTGCAGGCAGGGCTGTCTTACCGAATGGGCACGCTGGGCAGTTGCCCAGGGGCCCCACTTCCCCAGAGGGCCCCACCTGCCCAACAACCCAGCCCCAGCCTAGCGTAAGTTCTGACTCCCGTGTACATCTCGCCGCCGAACTTAGCAGGTGGCAAGTGCCTGTAGGCTCTGCGCTGCAGTCAGGCCTCTTGGGCCATGGAGGGGGAGCCCACAACTGCAGGAATGCCCGTCTGGAAACAGGCACACACAGGACAGTTGAGTCTGACTCCCGTCCATGTGTGTTCACAGGACCCAGCCGCCGAACTTGAAAGCTGTCATTAGCCTGGCACTGCTGTACAAATAAATATTGCCTTATCGATAATTTTCATTTTTATTCCCGTGGGTGATTGTGTCGGCAGGGCCCCAGTGCACTGCATTGCCCGGGGGCCTATAATGCTCTTAAGATGGCACTGGCTGCAGGGTTCAATGGGTTCCTCTGCTTGTCTTGTAGTGATCACCCGGCCTGTCCTTGGACCCTTCCCTGGACCCCAGAACACCAACATTCCTCTTATTAGAATGAAATTGACATTTTCTACTTTTTCTTATAAAAAATATCCAATAAACTACATTTTTGTCATACATTTAGGCCAAAATGTATTTAGCTAAATGTCTTTTTTTAATCCAAAGTTTATTTATTAACTCCTTTCCGACCGCCCACCGCAGATGTACCGCAGCAGGCAGCCGCTCCCAGGCAAATCGCCGTACATGTACAGCGCTCGCTCTCTGGAGTCTAGGGGGCAAACGCGCACCGCCAGCGGCGCGCTCCCGCCCCTGTTTGTCAGCAAGGAAGCCAATGCGCGTGTCAGGCGGGTCTGATTGCCGCCTGACACCCATGATCATTCCCTGCTGAGAGAGAAGGATGGTCGGCTGTTGTAAACACAGCCGTCCATCCCTCTCCCTGGGATAATCACAGAGCTCATGTGATCCTGCTATATAGGATCGCATGTCTCTATGGTCATCTCAGAAGCCACGCCCCCCACAGCCAGAATCACTCCCTAGGCTCACATTTAACCCCTTGATCACCCACGGGTTAACCCCTTCCCTGCCAATTGCATTATATAGTAACAGTGCATATTTTTTAGGCAAAGAAAACAAAGAAAGGGCGCACCGACCTAGCGCATTATCCTCAATAGCAGGCTTTATTCGTGTAACATATAAAAATGGCTACTAACAGACATAGATGAAAATATATCATATCGAGCTAGATTGCTCAAATGTCCGGGTTAGTCCATATAATCGTCCATAACCGATGAGATGACGGCTGACGCGTTTCGAGGTCTAGCCTCTTCCTCAGAGCCACTCTGAGGAACATTATGCCTTCCACTTTTACCGACGATGGGGTACTATTCCTCCCACTGTTACTGACAATAAGGCTTTTATTCTTCTCACTGATATCGACAATTGTGTATTATTCCTCTCCCTTATAACGATGATGGGGTACTATTTCTCCCACTGGCGCTGACGATGGGGTACTATTCCTCCCACTGATACCGACGATAGGGTACTATTCCTCCCAGTGACTGATACCGGTGAGGGGGTAGTATTCGGCCCACTGATGCTGACAATGGGCACTATTCCTCCCACTGATACGAACCATGGGGTACTATTCCTCCCACTGGCGCTGACGATGGGGTACTATAGGTTTATTAACTGTATTGTTGTTGACATTTGAGCTGACATATACACTATATATATTTTTTGTAATAAACTTTGATATCCAATTTTTACAAACCCTTTCCACTATACCTTTATTTCTTTCCCTTCAAAATCTCAATTAGAGGGAACTGTTCTGCTTCTTTTTGACGATGGGGTACTATTCCCCCCACTGATACCGACGATGGGGCACTATTCCGCCCACTGATTACCGAAGATGGGACACTATCCCTCCCACTGATACCGACGATGTGGCACTCTTCCTCCCACTGATTTCCGACGATGGGGCTCTGTTCCTCCCATTAATACCGATAATGGGGTACTATTCCTCCCACTGATGCCGACAATGGGGCACTATTCGTCCCACCGATACTGATGATAAGACAATATTCCTATCACTGATACAGATGATTGGGTACTATTCCACCCACTAATGCTGACGATGGGGTAATATTCGTCCCACTGATGCCGACGATGGGGCACTATTCCTCCCACTGATACCAAACAAAGATGGGGCACTAATCCTCCTACTGATACTGACGATAAGGCATTATTCCTATCACTGATACAGATGATGGGGTACTATTCCTCCCACTGATGCGGACGATGGGGAACTATTCCTTCCACTGATGCTGATGATAAGTCATTATTCCTTCCACTTATACCGACGATGGGGTACTGTTTTTCCCACTGTTACTGAAGAAAAGGCATTATTCCTCCCACTTAAATTAACAATTGGGTACTATTCCTGTCATTGATACCGATGATGGGGCACTATTCCTCCCACTGATGCTGACGATGGGGTACTATTCCTCCCACTGATGCTGACGATAGGATACTATTTCTCCCACTGGCACCAACAATGGGGTACTATTTATCCCACTGATGCTGGTGATGGGGTACTATTCCTCCCACTGATGCCGATTATGGGCACTATTCTTCCCACTGATGCCGACAATGGGGTACTTTTCCTCCCACTGATACCAACGATGGGGTACTATTCCTCCCACTGGCACCGACGATGGGGTACTATTTCTCCCACTGATGGCAACTATGGGGTACTATTTCTCCCACTGATGCCGACGATAAGGCAATTTTCCTTCCACTGATACCAACGATGTGGCACTATTCCTCCCACTGATATTGATGATGGGGCACTATTCCTCCCACTGATTTCTGATGATGGGGCTCTGTTCCTCACATTGATACCGACTGTGGGGTACTATTCCTGCCACCTAATGCCGATGATGGGGCACTATTCCTCCCACTGAAACTGCAGTAGGGATCTATTCCTCCCACTGATACTGACGATAAGGCATTATTCCTATCACTGATACAGATGATGGGGTACTATTCCTCCCACTGATGCGGACGATGGGGAACTATTCCTTCCACTGATGCTGATGATAAGTCATTATTCCTTCCACTTATACCGACAATGGGGTACTGTTTTTCCCACTGTTTCTGAAGAAAAGGCATTATTCCTCCCACTTAAATTAACAATTGGGTACTATTCCTGTCATTGATACCGACGATGGGGCACCATTCCTCCCACTGATGCCAACGATGGGGTACCATTCCTCCCACTGATGCCGACGATAGGATATTATTTCTCCCACTGGCACCAACAATGGGGTACTATTTATCCCACTGATGCTGGAGATGGGGTAATATTCCTCCCACTGATGCCGATGATGGGCACTATTCTTCCCACTGATGCCGACAATGGGGTACTATTCCTCCCACTGATACCAACGATGGGGTACTATTCCTCCCACTGGCGCCGACGATGGGGTACTATTTCTCCCACTGATAACAACGATGGGGTACTATTTATCCCACTGATGCCGACGATAAGGCATTATTCCTTCCACTGATACCAACGATGGGGCACTATTCCTCCCACTGATACTGACGATGGGGCACTATTCCTCCCTCTGATTTCTGATGATGGGGCTCTGTTCCTCACATTGATACCGACTATGGGGTACTATTCCTGCCACCTAATGCCGACGATGGGGCACTATTCCTCCCACTGATACTGACGATAAGGCATTATTCCTATCACTGATACAGATGATGGGGTATTATTCCTCCCACTGATGCGGACGATGGGGAACTATTCCTTCCACTGATGCTGATGATAACGCATTATTCCTTCCACTTATACCGACGATGGGGTACTGTTTTTCCCACTGATATTGACGTTGGGGCACTATTCCTCCCACTGATTTTTGATGATGGGGCTCTGTTCCTCACATTGATACCGACTATGGGGTACTATTCCTGCCACCTAATGCTGATGATGGGGCACTATTCCTCCCACTGAAACTGCAGTGGGGATCTATTCCTCCCACTGATACTGACGATAAGGCATTATTCCTATCACTGATACAGATGATGGGGTACTATTCCTCCCACTGATGCGGACGATGGGGAACTATTCCTTCCACTGATGCTGATGATAAGTCATTATTCCTTCCACTTATACCGACAATGGGGTACTGTTTTTCCCACTGTTTCTGAAGAAAAGGTATTATTCCTCCCACTTAAATTAACAATTGGGTACTATTCCTGTCATTGATACCGGCGATGGGGCACTATTCCTTCCACTGATGCCGACGATGGGGTACTATTCCTCCCACTGATGCCGATGATAGGATACTATTTCTCCCACTGGCACCAACAATGGGGTACTATTTATCCCACTGATGCTGGTGATGGGGTACTATTCCTCCCACCGATGCCGATGATGGGCACTATTCTTCCCACTGATGCCGACAATGGGGTACTATTCCTCCCACTGATACCAACAATGGGGTACTATTCCTCCCACTGGCGCCGACGACAGGGTACTATTTCTCCCACTGATGACAACGATGGGGTACTATTTCTCCCACTGATGCCGACGATAAGGCATTATTCCTTCCACTGATACCAACGATGTGGCACTATTCCTCCCACTGATACTGACGATGGGGCACTATTCCTCCCACTGATTTCTGATGATGGGGCTCTGTTCCTCACATTGATACCGACTATGGGGTACTATTCCTGCCACCTAATGCGGACGATGGGGCACTATTCCTCCCACTGAAACTGCAGTGGGGATCTATTTCTCCCACTGATACTGATGATTAGGCATTATTCCTATCACTCATACAGATAATGGGGTACTATTTCTCCCACTGATGCCGACGATGGGGCACTATTCCTCCCACTGATACCGACGATGGGGAACTGATCCTTCCACTGATACCAACGATGGGGCACTATTCCTCCCACTGATTTTGATCATGGGGCACTATTCCTCCTACTGATTCTGACGATAAGGCATTATTCCTATCACTTATTCAGATGATGGGGTACTATTCCTCCCACTGATGCGGATGATGGGGCACTATTCCTTCCACTGATACCAAGGATTGGCCACTATTCCTCCCACTGATATCGATGATGTGGCACTATTCCTCCCACTGATGCGGACGATGGGCACTATTCCTTTCACTGATGCCAATAATTAAGCACTATTCCTCCCACTGATATCGATGAAGTGGCACTATTCCTCCCACTGATACCGACGATGGTGCACTATTTCTCCCACTGATTTCCGAAGATGGGGTACTATTCCTCCCACTTATTTCCGACCATGGGGAACTATTCCTCCCACTAATACCGACGATGGGGTACTATTCTTTCCACTAATGCTGATGATGGGGAACTATTCCTCTAACTGATACTGCAATGAGGCACTATTTCTCCCACTGATACAGATGATGGGGCACTATTCCTCCTACTGATACAGATGATGGGGCACTATCCCTCCCAGTGATACTGACAATAAGGCATTTTTCCTATCACTGATACAGATGATGGGATACTTTTCTTCCCACTGATATCGACGATGGGCAATATTCCTTCCACTGATGCAGACCATGGAGTACTATATTCCACTGCAAGAATATTATAAGAATGTTCTTTTATCTAATTATTAGTGTGGTGTTAGAAGGTGCAACATATCTTTAATATGAGTTAATGTTGAGATCTAGTTATACCTTAGCCCTCTGCACTCTGCTGGGGGTAGTCTAAGAATGGCAGTAGAGCAGGATTACCCAGCAGGGTGTGTAAAACAGAAGAGTGCATATCAGAATTCTTCATCTGGAAGAGGATTCACGCATACCCCTTGCTGTGGGGTATGGGAATAAGAGCGCATGGTCTCAGACCTCTTGGTGATGTAAACATTAAAGTGTCTAATTCCCACTTGCCAACACTCACGAATTTGCTGGGACAGTCCCGAAAATGAGCTCAATGTCCTGCCTCAACTTTGTCCCGGCTGTTTTCCCAGAAATACAGGCTAAGTGTTTTATTTGCTAGCCGATCCCTGCCAAGCTCACAGCTTCTCAGCCTTAAGGCCCGTACACACGATAAGAAAATCTGTAGGGAAAATTCGTCCAACGACCGATCTGTCGATTTTCGGATTGTTAGTATGGTGCTTTCGACAGCCGACTCCGACTTTTCGGCCAACAAAATCCTGATGTGCAGGCTATATAATTTTTGTCGTCCTTCAAAACAACGTCCGATTTTCATCTCATTAGTACAGATTTAGACGGAAAAAAATCTTAAGAGCAAGACTAGGCATGCTCAGAGACGAAAGAACACATACAAAACAATCCAGCACATGACATCACTTTTGAAGTAGAATTCTGTCGTACGGGAAAATTCGTATGAAAATAACCTCTTCACTTTCCACATCAGACTAGCATGCCACAAAAAACGGACGACAGATAGTTCGATAATCTGATCGTGTGTATGGGGCTTTAGTAGCCGCTGTACAGAAGGGGGAGTGGGCGGGACGTTTTCTCCTAAGCAAGCTTTAGCTTCTGACTAGATACATTGCTTGTTCACATGTGGGCTGCTGAAATACTCTAGGTCTGCCTCAGCATGTTCTCCTGCCAGAATTGGAGAATGAGGAAGAAGATGGTGTGAAGGTAATGTAACTGCACAAACAATGGGGATGAGGTTCTTGGGCACAGAGTTGTAATGAGAGAAGGGGGGCACATTTTCAGGCAGCGTTTTGCTGGAGGGGGCGATGGAGGCAGTGCTGTGTCCAATTATTCCTAGAAGATGATCCCTGGTGACTGGACATTCACCCTTTTATTGCTGGCAGATGAGTTGGAAATGTGTGATCAACCCTTTGTTTGCTACAAGATCTGTGTGTTGGAAGTCATGATTATTAACAATTTCATTGCTAGCAGATCCCTCTTGGAAATGCCCATTTACGCCTTTAATAGCTAGAATAAAGGGATAATCATGCATTTCTACCAGGGCTCAGCCATCAGAGAAAGGGTTAATCATGTGCTTCCATCAGAGATCTGACAGCATTTATGTTCAGCCACCAGGCCAGCAAGGATCTGCTAGCAATAAAAAGGTTAATCATCTCTCTAGCCACCAGGGATCTTACTAACCTAAGATCCCTGGTGGCTAGAGCCATGATTAACCTTTTTATTGCCACCAGATCCCTGGTGGTTGTACATGATTAACTATTTTATTGCTGTCAGATCCCTGGTGGAAGCACATGATCAACCTTCTTGTAGAACCACCCATATTCAATGAATGCCCCACCCCTCATTAAAGTACATGCTCCACCTACAGCAGCTTTCTGGACACACAGAAAAAAAAGTGTCCCTTAAAACTTTTTTGAAATGTTGGCAACTATGCTAATTGCTTTGCCTTCAACATCAAAAGGCCAGCTGTTGATGGAATGCTGATCTGGGCCAAGACATTTGCCTGCAATGCTGTACAGCACCATCTGCTGGAGGATATTCAGGACAGCGTGATACTTTCTGGTGATTATCAAGGACAGCCCTCATAGTTTACAGAGTATTACTCATTGGACAGAGGGCTATATGGGATGGGCAGAGGGTGTCTGTGTGGGTGTGTTTGCGAGGGCCAGTAATGAACGCCCTCTCTTTTTTCCTAAAGCCCAGCCAAGGTACAGGACTTTGAGGATGGACTTACATAATGTATCATCTCTGCTCTTTTTTATTTCTTTATATATTCTGTAATATTCTTTTTGATTTTAATGTTAGGAGTTTTCTTTCTTTGTAAATAAATAAGAGCTTTGCTTCGGTGAGCAATGTTGTAAGATTCTGGTACCTCTGGTACCCTTATTTTCTATTTTCTTTTCAAATATGTGTCCCACCTTTCTAATTAGGTGGTACGCATACACCTTTAAGACGGATGACGTCATCGCCGAGCGCCGCAGAGCGGCTATTTCAACCGCCGACGTTCTCTCTCACATTGTTCGTTCAACCTGCCTGTGTGTCCACATGCTTACAAGCTTGTCTTGCTGCCGGAACCTCCAGCTACTTTCTTTTACTTGGAACAGACCGGAACCTCGCTACCGATCCCTGTATCTCGCTACTGGATCACTCCCTTACTACTGGACCCTTCTACTACTAACTTACTAGTGATAAGTACCCCACAGGGGAATCCTCCATAACCTTACTTACACTATCTACCTCTGCACATAAGGACTGTTACTATCTATGCATACTAATTCTATCATCTGCACTGTTACATAGATTGCTAGCTCTTGAGTCTACTACCATCTATCCTTGCACTGGGTTAGTCTATCCTGTATTCGTCATCTGCTGTCCTTACTACCTGTTACCATACTCGATTACTAACCTATCTGCATTCTACCTAATACCATCTAATACTCTCCTGAACATTTCTATCAAGTGCTTACCATCTCTGTCACTGTTCACACCTGTCCCTTCAGCACATCATCTTCATACTATCATATACATCCTATCACTCCAGGAACATCTTATTGAGTGTGTATATCTGTATGCTGAAGCTGACAGGCCCACAGTGATGAGTCTGGAGAGTTGGATCTGGTTATTCAACACATCTCTACATGACTACTGAGTGGAGATTCTGCAGCTGCAAATCCAGCCTACTACAAAAACGCAGGAGCGTTACAGATTGAACGAACCTAAAAAATGGATTCAGCAGAATTACCCTCTCAAGTGACAATTAACACAACAAGTAAATGCATTAATGCTTGCTCTTACTGAAGTAAAAGAAGAAAATCAGACTCTGATACAGCAGGTAACCCGTCTTTCACGGCTCACTGCTGCTCAACCCCCTGAACCTAAAATAAACCCTCCTCTAGTGTTTACAGGTGATCGGAAAAAATTTTGTGAATTCAAAAACGCATGTCAATTGCTTTTCTTGTTAAAACCTCGTACATACCCTACTGATCAAATTAAAGTCTGTACCGTTATCTCATACTTAACGGGTGATCCACGGGCCTGGGCAGACTCTCTCTTTGAGAAAAATGATCAGCTTCTCAACTCCTATTCTTTATTCCTAGCGGAACTCGCTAGTTTATATGATGACCCCAACAGGCAGAGTACTGCTGATATTCAATTGAGGGCTTTAAAACAAGGAAGGAGACCTGTAGAAGACTTTGTAGCTGAGTTCAAAAGATGGACCCTTGATTCAGGGTGGAATGACACATCTCTGCGAACTCAATTCATACTCGGGTTGTCAGAAGCTGTTAAAGACGAGCTCGCCCGAGCTGATTTACCTGGCACCTTGGATGCCTTAATACAACTCAGTATCAACATCGACAGGCGACTGCGTGAAAGAAGGGCTGAAAAAATGGGAATGCCATTGTCTAGTCCTTCTCGGATTTCGGCCGTTGACCCTACTCCCATGGAGGTAGGAACCATACGCCCACCTTTATCAACTACTGAACGAGCCAGAAGAATATCCAGAAACCTCTGCATGTACTGTGCATCCCCGGATCATTTGATAAGCGTCTGTCCCCTTGTCCGCAAAAAAGAGGGTGAGTGTTCACATGTCTTGCTAGGAGGATTAACGACTTCCTTTTCTAACCCCTATCTTTTTGTTCATTTGACATTGTAGTGGGACCAGACTAGGATTACCACCAAGGCTATGATCGACACCGGATCTTCTGGAAACTATATTGATACATGTTTTGTTACCTTAAATAAAATACCTATTATTTCAAAACCTAAACCTGTTTCTGTTAGTTTCATTAACGGTATTCCACTATCTTCTGGTCCAATCACCAACCAGACACAAGCACTCCTTGTCACTACTAACGAGTCTCATATGGAGACCACCACTTTTGATATACTATCTTCACCCCATTTTTCTATTATTTTGGGACTCCCCTGGTTACACACACATCAACCAATTATAGATTGGAAAAGACTGACTTTGTCTTTCCCTTCTCACTATTGCGAGATTACGTGTAACCTCCCATCTTTTGGAAAGATCCTGTCTGTGGTGTCAGATGAGATTGCACCACTATGCTATCAGGACCTGTCCGAAGTATTCCTTGAAAAAAATGCTCAAGTGTTGCCTCCCCATAGGGATTATGATTGCACTATCGATCTACTCCCTAACAGCAAATTGCCTTTCGGTCATGTTTATCCTCTTTCACAGGATGAACTTTCTCATCTCAAGGAATACTTGGATGAGAATTTGACAAAAGGTTTCATCAGACCCTCTACTTCTTCCACAGCTGCAGGACTTTTCTTTGTCCGCAATAAGGATTAAAGTCTTAGGCCTATTATCGATTATAGGCAATTAAATACGATTACAATAAAGGATTGCTATCCTTTACCGCTCATCCCTGAACTCATTGAACAAGTGCGTGGGGCTACTTACTTCTCTAAATTAGACCTGAAAGGGGCATACAACCTAATCCGAATCCGTGACGGAGATGAGTGGAAAACAGCATTCAGAACCAGATACGGATTATTCGAATATCTTGTGATGCCATTCGGGTTGTGTAATGCTCCCGCAGCTTTCCAAAGGTTCATAAACGACATCTTTAGAGACTTACTTGATGTCTGTGTTGTAGTATATCTGGACGATATACTTATCTATTCTCGATCTCTCTCTGAACATATAAAACATGTAAGACTTGTGTTATCCAGATTACTTGCACACAATCTATACGTGAAATTAAAAATATGCCTATTTCATAAAGAAGAAATATTATTTCTAGGATACATCATATCCAAAACCGGAATTAAGATGGATATGAGCAAGATATCCTGTATTCTGGACTGGCCTATACCAACAACTCGTAAGGCATTACAGCGATTCCTTGGATTTTCAAACTTCTATAGGAAGTTCATCAAGAACTTTTCTGCCATTGTGACAGAAGGCTTCCTCTACTACAACGACAAACTTTACATACCCCCTACTATGCGCACCAAGATCTTGGAGTTATCACATGATGTGCCCATGGCAGGACATATGGGTATGACGAAAACCCTTAATTTGCTTACTAGGCAGTTTTGGTGGCCTGATATGAAGACGTCTGTACAAAAATTTGTATCTTCATGTGACATCTGTGCAAGGTCCAAAATTGACACTACAAAACCATCTGGTCTACTCTGCAGTCTACCAATACCCCAGGTTCCATGGGAGGTTGTATCCTTAGACTTTATAGTAGAACTACCACCTTCTAAAAGATTTAATACCATTCTAGTGTCAGTGGACCACCTGACAAAGATGGCACATTTCATCGCTATCCGTAGACTACCTTCATCCAAACAAACAGCGGAACTACTGATGAAACATGTGTTCAAGTTACACGGAATACTAAAGACTCTTTTATCCGACCGTGGTTCACAGTTCATCTCCAAATTTTGGCAAGCTCTTTGTCAAATATTACGGATTGAGCGAAAGCTCACTTCTCCCTACCACCCTCAGACCAACGGACAGACTGAAAGAGTCAACCAGTGTATAGAACAATATCTGCGTTGCTACACATCATACCTACAGGATGATTGGGTGGACCTTCTCCCTCTGGCGGAATTTGCTTATAACAATGCAACCCACAGTACTACTAAGCAAAGTCCGTTCTACTTGAACTATGGGTTTCATCCCACACTTCTTCCACCACGCATCCTACCATCAAGTAACCCAGTAGCCTCAGACTATCTTACCCAAATAAAGGACTCTCTGGGTTTACTTAATACCACTATGTCACACGCCCACAGCCAACAAAAAAGGTACTACGACCTACGTAGAAGACCTTCTCCTCAGTATGCTATTGGGGACCTCGTTTGGCTATCGACAAGAAATTTAAGATTAAAGATCCCTAGCAAAAAGCTTGGACCTTTATTTCTGGGACCCTTCCCAATTAAGAAACTTATTGGAAAAGCTGCAGTACAGCTCACCTTACCAGCAGATCTCAAGATCCATCCCATCTTCCATGTGTCGCTATTGAAGCCCCATGTTCCTAATCAAGGAATAAGGCCTACCATCTTGCCTCCACCTCCAGTACAAGTTGAAGGTGGAGAAGAATATGAGATTAAGGAGATTTTGGATTCTCGTATCCACAGAGGAAGACTCCAGTATCTCATAAGATGGAAGAACTATGGACCCCAAGACGACACCTGGTTGGATACCACTGATGTTCACGCACCTAGACTTATACGAAGATTTCACTCGAAATACCTGGAGAAACCAGTGCTATAGGCCTTCCGGAGCCGGCCTTAAGGGGGGGGGTACTGTAAGATTCTGGTACCTCTGGTACCCTTATTTTCTATTTTCTTTTCAAATATGCGTCCCACCTTTCTAATTAGGTGGTACGCATACACCTTTAAGACGGATGACGTCATCGCCGAGCGCCGCAGAGCGGCTATTTCAACCGCCGGCGTTCTCTCTCACATTGTTCGTTCAACCTGCCTGTGTGTCCACATGCTTACAAGCTTGTCTTGCTGCCGGAACCTCCAGCTACTTTCTTTTACTTGGAACAGACCGGAACCTCGCTACCGATCCCTGTATCTCGCTACTGGATCACTCCCTTACTACTGGACCCTTCTACTACTAACTTACTAGTGATAAGTACCCCACAGGGGAATCCTCCATAACCTTACTTACGCTATCTACCTCTGCACATAAGGACTGTTACTATCTATGCATACTAATTCTATCATCTGCACTGTTACATAGATTGCTAGCTCTTGAGTCTACTACCATCTATCCTTGCACTGGGTTAGTCTATCCTGTATTCGTCATCTGCTGTCCTTACCACCTGTTACCATACTCGATTACTAACCTATCTGCATTCTACCTAATACCCTCTAAATACTCTCCTGAACATTTCTATCAAGTGCTTACCATCTCTGTCACTGTTCACACCTGTCCCTTCAGCACATCATCTTCATACTATCATATACATCCTATCACTCCAGGAACATCTTATTGAGTGTGTATATCTGTATGCTGAAGCTGTCTCTAGCAAGATGACCTACATTCAAATACAAGGTCCTTACTATTTAACTGCACAGTGGGACTAAAAAAATAATAATAATAATGCAGCCCTGCTGGAGATGGAGCTTTTTGGCCCTTCCCCTGAGCCAGGTTCCAGCAAGGGTATCGGGCATCCTCTACTTAAAGTTAAGGAAATGCCAGCCACCTCCCACCGGACCAGGGTCTCTAAACAGGTAGACAGGCACCAGACAGCTGTGTTCGGCGCCCTTTTTTTTTTTTTTTTTAAAGAAACAAACTAACAAGGCTTCACTAATTAGTAAGGAAAACATAGAAATGTATACTAAAACAAATGTCACAGTAAAAATATAAACTTATCCTACATTAAAAGTGGAAAGTGTCAGTCATTAGTGCAGTGGACTTTGTGACTACAGCAGAGGACGGTGTCAGTGTTTTTTTTTTTTTTTAATTGTTATTGTTTAATTCTTTACAATTTAATATTTTTTTTATTATTTTATTTTGAGTTTTTTTTTTTTTTTTAGGAGCCTTGTTGGGGGGCTTTGGTGAATTATCAGGGGTCTAAACAGACTTCTTATGTATCACTTTTGAGACGGAGAAGGGGACTGGGGACAAAGATACCCGATCCCTTTCTCTGCAGCCTCAGCTGCAGTGGACAATGAATGAATGGGAAGTGCTCTGTGCTGAGCCGCTTCCTGTTCATTCACAAACTGAAACATAGTAAACGCAGTTTACTATGCTTCAGTTATGAAAGAACACAGTAAATGATCAGTGCCGATCACTCACTGTGCTCTTTCAGAAAAGGAAGGGCCTCTTATCCTGCTCTCCATCCTGAAACATCCCCCGCAGCAGCCAGTGAGGGAGAAGGTAAGCTGACAGCGCTGCTGCTCTTGGACCGGAGGAGCCCACATGGGGGCTGGGCAACCAAAAGAAGAGAGAAGAGAGGCAGCAGGGACGGCATTTACTGGTATCAATCCCCTTTCCTCCTGCAGATGCTAAATGCCAGCGGGAGGAAGAGAAGAAGAGGTGGTTTTCAGCGGCTGCAGGATGAAAATACAGGGCATCGGTGCTAGTAAATGCTATCCACTCCTGTTGAGGTTCCGGGGGTTGGCAAGGAAGGATCGCGGTCTACCTACCACCTACCATCGTCTGAGAGTTAGAACACGATCGATGGGTTTGCCGACCCCTGCTCCTAAACAATTTCACAGTGACCATCCAGACAGTGGAACAACTGAACACTGGGACAACTCCAGACTATAAACATGTGAACATGTGACCTTGGGGCTCTTCAGGCACATTCACCCTCGCACAGCAGCCACACGCTCTCAGCGACAGCACATGGTCTTGGAGGGCCCTTTAGAACAAAATCCTAGCGCTGAACAGCAGTAGTCCTCCTCTAGTGGCCACCACATATTTTTTGCATTTGGGAGCTGACATAGGCACACTAGCAACTGTGATAGTTTTCTTTTAAGTCATTAACAAAGTATTGTTGAAAAAGTGCAGCGCAATCACAATATAATTAAAAGAAACACACTACGACATGCGTTAATGTGCAAATCCTACTCCAATGCAATAAGACCCTAATGGTTTAGAGTGTAATTATATGAATTCCTGTGCAAACAAATGACATGCATAAACATGTATCAAAAACATACTAAATATAAATAACACAATGTAAACTGCATATGAAAATGTTAATAAAAAATATAAAACATAATATGTACAAAAGTCCAATCCACAATTTAGTTGATGTGCTCCAAAGCTGCTTAGTGTCCAAATAAAATCTTCAGTGATAATGGTTTAAGATAAATTATTGTGTACAACCAGTGTAATCCACCACCAATTACACTAGCTACTCACCTCAATCATGTATATACAAGCACCTTGCCCTTTAACCAGGCTGCAATAGCTCTCCACACCTCTCTAGATGTGCTTAAGGAGCTTAATCACCACCAAGGATCTCCTCACTCTCCAGGAAATATACTCTCATCTTTGTGCACTGGAATAATTGCCTCTTAAAAACAGTGTTGCCCCCTTCTGGAAAAATGCCAGCATGGATTTCACATACACGTGTGCTTCCTTTCTGCTTAATATGCTGAGGTCCTCAAGCTTCACCCCCTGATATGTTTGGCCACACCCAGCACGGCTTCCTCACTCCTTTAAATGGCTAGGTGTCATAACTGATAACGTGCAGCACCATGGCAAATTGGCAGCAGCAGATCAAACACAGGCTAAGATGGCAGCTTTCTTGGCTGTAAAGGATAGGAGGGTTTAGTTCCACTTTAGCTACCTATACCATGCGGTGGCATCCAATCAGGTTCCTCATTGACCTTGTAGTTCTGCTCTTGCCCCTTCAGCAGCTGTGGCAGCAGCTAATCTGTGTCCTATGTCCTTCTCTCTCTTGGGTTGTAACTCACAGAAGAAGTTGGGCAGAATTTAAAATGGTTATAAACCTTTGAAATGCAAAATAAAAAAAAGCATGTCCTCATATAATGTATACCTGTTTCAATACACAAAACTTAGAGTGGATCCTGGTCGTATTTGCCTTCCATTGCAATCTGAATGTGTCACTTCTGGCAGTTTTCTTTGACACCAGGCAATCCATGGTGTGGCTCCACCCCCAGCACACAGGAGTTGTTTGACAGCCTCACTTAACTGATGATTTGCATGTTTGACAGTGAGGCTTTATAAAGGTGGTTGTGTCTCCTGCCTCATGGAAGCTGAGAATTACAATCTGCTCCATGTAATTTACTGGGCTCTGGAGGAGAGAAAGTTGAAGCTAACAAGGTTCTTATGTGGGAGGAATTGTTTCATGATTGTTTATCACCTGAGACTTGCCATTTAAGAGGGCTTATGTAAAAGTTTAAAGAGCCCAGCCAATGCTACATTCTCCCCCCACCAAACTCATCTTTGGTCCTCCACAGAGCAACAATTTAACATGCAGATTTCAAATGAACATTGCAGGAGAAGCAAATAGCTTAACAGTTTAACAACACTTCTTAGGTGAGTTGGATAGATTTTGTGGAGTAGTAGGCCAAATCTGTCGCTTAATCTCTTTCTTCTTGTTGCCAACATGTGATGGAAGGTTTCTCTGTGTCCTAAGTTCACTGCAAAGAAAACGTTTCTCTTGGACCCTCTGTCTCCATCTTTTGCTCAGGTTCCCAGGGCACCTTTTAAGGCTGGGTAACTTTCTCAGTTGGAGCCTTCTTCTTTTTTACCAAATGCTGATACATTGACTGCAGCATGAGGTGTACACTTTCTGTTGTAAAGTCATTTTCTGGGAGGGTCAGAAGTCCCCCTACAAGTTCTGTATTCTTCCCCACAATCAAGGAGCTCCTGGAGGACCTTGGGGGGTCAGGAACACACAATAGTGTGTCAAGGGTCCATAACTCTCCAACAACTAAGAGATCAAATGACTACTTGATCTGCAGATAACCATGACATGGGTACTTCTCTGTGACAATGCCTTAAATCTCTAAGTCTTGCAGCTTCTGCAGGGCATATACTTCAGGTACTTGTTGTAGAACTGTCAAGTCAGTAGAGTCACTTGAGCACCTGATTCAAGTCGAGCTTTCGTATAGTTGTCTTCATCTGGCTATGTGAGGGAAAAGCCTACCAGTTTGACTGTTTTTTTGGTAGAAGCATTTGAAGTAACACATTTTGCTCACTGGACTTGCACATAACTTCCTCTTTGGCATTCAAAATGATGCTTATAGGTTAATGGATAACTTTCTGTAAAACAGTGAAGCTCAACACCAAAGAAGGCATGTTTACTTGGCTCTTTGGAGTATCACATGTGGGTCTTCTTAAAGGATCAGGTCTTTTGTTCTGTCTTGCTTGAAATAAAGCTGGCTGAAGTGGTCAACACCTAACTGCCGCCACAGACACTGAATTTCTCACAAGACCTTCATGATCTCTTCTACTGTTTATTAAGCTGATCTCTTCTTTGAACATCACTCCCTGAAGTATTCAGGTTCTCCACTGCCAAAGCATTTCCTTTCAGCAGTTTACCCTGCACTTTCCACTTCAAGCTCAAAAGCCTTCGCCTTTGAGGGTGGCGCAATCATGTGCTTTCGATTTTACACAGTTAATTGTATACACTTCCTGTCTCTGGGAGGCTGGATTAACAACCTCAGAGGGAGGAAGGAGATAGAGGTTTTTGGATACCACATATGCACATACAGGAGCCACTGCTGTACTTTATCAAGGCCAGAAGCAAAGACTTTTAGGTAACTGTTCTTGTGGCTGTTTAACTGTAGCTGAGCATAACTTCTTGATCTGAATCCTAATGAGAGATGAGTCTGTGTCTTATTGTTATTATCTCACATGCATAGTACCTGGTAGCTAGGTCTCTGCTACTGTATGTGTGTAGTGGTCAAATTTCAGTATATTAGTAGGTGAAGCTGTTTATTGAAATAGATTTTATATGCAGCTCCTGTTATTTTATCTAACCCTGTCCCCTCTGGTCTGGGATTCTATAGTGAGTTTTAGCACAGGACTCAATAGCCAGCATGGGCTAGAGCCAGGTTAGGAATTTTATGGCCCAATAGATAGAAGTTTGGTTGCATGTCAGATTAGAGGTTACTACGGAATAAGCAGCAAAGTACATAGGCTGACCCTGAGTTCTAGTATCACACCACAGTTTCTGTTGGTGAGAAGCTATGTTCCAGACCAGTTGGACAACGGTTGGAGGATCTCCTGATCATCACTGTACTAATATTACTGTTTATTATATAAACTCGTATTGTTCCCATATAGGTGTGTATCTATATATTTATAGTTAATGTTATATGCTGGCTGCAGTAGTTCCTCTTCCCTCTGCTCACAGAGGCCCTGTACTGGAATGGAATGACTGCCAATGGTATTATCAAACCCACACTTCCACTTAGTGAAGGTTCTGGCTCTCTTATTTACCTACAGGTTTAGCACATAGCCCCCCACCCAGAAAGAGGGCTACACTAGTTTGTTTTTGAAGTTGCGTGTTTTAAAACTGTCATCCGTATTTTTGTTTCACTACTGAAAAAGTGGCTGACCTGGAACAAGCATGCATGTAACAGGTTTTTGACACACATTTGATATGCATTTTCTTGTTCCAGACCAGTTGATTACTAGGTAGTTTAAAAGGACAAGTATGACAGCCTGGAACATGAACCTGCAAAAAACATTTAGCAATGGCAATTTATTTTTTCCTAGAATGTTCCTTTTCATATGGAATTCATATTGTATCTCTAGATTGCGCATAGTGAGTTACTGCATGTGAAGCCCATTTAGGTTAAGTATAACACTGAAAATGAAAAGACAACAATTTTGGATAAAAATAATGTATATGCGTGTTTGATTAACCAAAAACTAAACTGAAAAACATAATGGTGCAACTGGCCCAATAATACATTGGAATGTTGTTAATGACCTACCATTTAAATAACATGAGAGTAAAAACTCTGACCCCAACAGTCTTTACTTTTTCGTAACAGCCAGTCTCGATCACCGCTTACGTGAGGTTTGCACACACATCTTCTATGGATCACAGGAGTGCAATCCATTTTGGAGATGGCAGACAGTCAGCAGCTCTCTGCTTGGGGAGCTGTCGGAACTGAGCAATCGTTGGTATTTGATCGCTCGTTCCCAGTGCAGAGGCGCCGGGGACAGATGCAGCATCAAACTGATGCTGCGACCACCTAGGTAAGTATAATTCTCAAAAAACAAAAAACGAAGCCATACATCTCTTTTAATCAGCTTGCTTTTATTTCATGTGCCTAAAGCAGGTTTTTCACAAAATGCATTAAAAAAAGTTTTTTTGAAGTCCAGACCCTTGCTGCACTACAGAGCTGTTATTGGCATTTTAATGTCATTCAAATGCTTTTGAAAGCATCTCATGAGAGGGCTTACATTGTTACCATCATTTGTCAGTGAGCACAGACATTTCAGCAAATAGAATGGAGACATTATCAAGTTTGTTGACTATGGATCTACACTGTATCTGAACACTGCAAAACAAAAAAAAATATTGAGATAATTTTTAGTTTTTAAAGTAAACTCCCCTATCCATTCATCCATGTCTCCATGCTTTATTTTGCTGAGAAAACATTGAAAAACACTCCCTAGCATTTCTGGTTTTGGCCATCTTGAGTAAGACAGATGCAGCATTTACTTCCTGGAATCCATCGGCCCTTAGCTCAAGCATGCAGACAGGAGGATGTCCTAAGCTAAGAACGCCTCCACCCCCCTCCTGAAGACTCCTGGTATTTCTGACATCATTTTCCTAGGCATAGAAAGCAGAAAGTAACTGAAGAAATGGATTAAAAAGATTTAAAACAGGTAAATATAATAAACCTTCCTATTCCTAAATCAATTTACTAATGCTAGCAGCATAAGGATTTAAAATAGTCAATGTTGAGTGAGAGAGTGAAGTTCCGCTTTAACTTTCTGTTCAGGATGCAGTATTTAAATTGGAGATTCTAAACACTTTAATCACCACCTTGATGTGTGTGTCTCAATTAAGCAGGGTGGTTTTGCAACAACTTTGTTTTCAAAACCAACAGAAGAGAACATGCTGCTACCCTGCAAGAGTGCCCACCCCAAACATCCGATATACTGAATTCCAAATGTGTTTTTGATCTGCTCTGATGCAGGAAAAGAGAAATTAACAGAATGTCAAGGGGAAAAAAGCAGCGCCTACTAAATGTAGTATGGTACTGAGGGCCTAATTCATAGTACGGCGAATTGGCGTTTCGGCGGGATTTTGCGAACCGGCGATTATTTAAGTCTGGAATTGGCATTCAAAGAACGGCGGGCGGAAAATAGCGCCTAGTGTGAGATTCATTAAGATGCAATATGGTCAGAGCGCGACTTAAAACCACGCCAGCTAAAAGCTCGACTAAAGTTTAGCCAAATTTTCCCCTGTACCCCCAAAAATCCCAAATCACTGTGGAAGGTGTGGAAGTCAATTTGGAGATGACTTGCGTTTAAAAAATGTCAAAAACTGACTTAGAAAGAGAGATATCTGCGAAAGTGTAGAAAGGTTAAACAGCTCCTCCAGCCTCGAGCTGCGAACGCGCGAATGTGCGCATGCGTAACGCCAAATAGGCTCCAAAAATTTCGCCAGCGCTTGGAAATCCGCTGTCTCGCCCATAGAAAATGGCAAAAACCGGCGGAATTGGAAAAACATGCACACTTCCAACAAGGGATCCCTTAGTAAACACCATCACATTCCATACACCTTTCCTGCTAACTCAGAAATCATAGCAGTCAAATCTACAGTGTTTATATAGAACCTCCACATTATCGGAAAAAACCCACAAAATATTACATTGGGGAATTGGTCGTCAGATATAAAAAAAATAGATGTAAAACATATTTCAAAGAAAGATTATTAGCATTTCACACATATCAAGGAAATGTCACAATTTTGACAATATTTTATGTGTTTCCAAAGAATTTTTTTAGAAATATATTGCAAATACTACATTTTCTTCCATATGGGTATGGCCAAGTGTTACCATTTTAATACACATTTAACTGAAGGTATATATTGTAAAGGATTAGCTCGGTGGTAGGCGTGGATGACCCCTTTGGGGGTGCGTTTTCACAGAGAAATAGCCCAAAAGTGCTTGCAAACAACAGGTTTATGGTTTATTCTTCCAATTTCTGTACACAAGTGCATGCAGCAAAACAACAAAATAAAATAAAACACAAAATAATGCCCCATACACACGTGCAGATTATCTGCAGACTTTTGTCTGCAGACTTACCAAAACCATATAATATGAGGTCAAATCTAAACACTTTCAATTTGTATGCAATCCGGCAGGCCCTTGCACTACATAGAAAAGGTAAGTCTGCAGACAAAAGTCTGCAGATAATCTGCACGTGTGTACGGGGCATAAATCCTTGCCTCTGTGGGCGGCTACCTTCTCACGCTGGAACCTACCTAAGAAGTCTTCCCAACCTACTGTTGGGCCGACACTGCTGATCCTACAGCAGACACTCAAATGTCCATTTGTTTGCTTTTCACACAGCACAAACATTGTCCATTGAACATGTCCCTTTGTTTTCTTTCACACAGAAACACTTCGTCTTCTCACCTTTGAGACGTCTTCACTCGTTTTTACCCTCCTGAGCGCACACCGCTTCAGGAGGTCTTCCCCATGCTCACTCAGCTTTCAGGGGGCACACAAGACTGTCCTCTACCCACATGGCGTCAGGATGCAGCCGTTTGTCTGCCTTCCTCTCCCAGCCCACACGGCGACAGGAGGCAGCAATCAATAGGACTTTCTCTGAACAAATTATAGAGCCTTAACTCCCTCATTCTGAACAGGTGAAGGCCTTTCAACTTCCTGCTGGCTAGCTCTGTAGCCAACACCCTATAGTATCAGTGAACTTTCTAAATCAGGTGGAAATGTATCTCCTTCCTGTGACTACATTCCCAGATTTACCTGACTTCCTGTCACATACCCCCCCCTCTTGTTTCAACCCTAGGGTTGGGACACAGATTTCCAGGCACGCATGTGTCAAGCACTGCTGACTCACTGATAAGCCTCCTATTATCCTCAAGCTTCCGGATGAAACTGTTTTGTCATCTTCATTGACGGATTTCTCATAAATGCCACACAGTTTGTCTCTCATCTCATATACACATTCTTCAACTGCATTTTTGGCATCATTTTGCTCCTTCTCGTTTCTGTCATCTTCATTGACAGCTTTCTCATAAATGTCAGACAGCTTGTCCCTCATAACCGTCTGTCCAATCCACCATGGAGGACCGTGATCCATAGGCAACTCAATTGGGCTAGTCTTAATGTCTTCAACATTCTTAAGACGCCTCTCTCTGCAATCCATAAATGTTTTCCACAAAACTTTGAGAACCTTTGCTTCACTAAGCTTTGTTCCAAGTAGGGACTCTTGACATCCCTCTGTGACTTGAGTTGCCTCTCCATACAGCTGTACACAATCATTGACTTTTTGTTGTAAAAGGGAATGATCTTCCTTCTTGAGCTTTGCTTGCTCTAAGATGCTGTGCAGAGGATTTTCCAATTGAGACAACAGGCTGTCACACATTTCTTCAAAGTGACCCCTGTTCCTTTTCCCAGAGATATCAATATCATTCAAACATTTCATATTCATAGGCAGATCTGAAGCATTTGCACTCATCAACTTCTTAAACTTTTCGCCCTCCTGAGCGAGTCGCAGTAAAGGCCTACTATTTGATTTGATATTCAGTTTATATTTCTTGCCAAACTCTTCACAGAAGTAGCCAACCAGAACATCATCAATTTTCCTTCCACCAACATAGGGGTTAAAGGCAACAACACAGTTGAACCCAGCGATCTGGGTGGTATCCATTATAGACCTCCTCTCTGCATCAGTGAAGAAGCATGGAACTGCAACACATTCTTTTACAGGTTTCTTCAATGCACTTTCTGCTGAACTATTTGACCGCTCAAAGTCACCTAGTTCCTTTTCTCTATCTGAATTCCACATGGAATGCATCTCAAGATCACGATCAAACTTCTGCCACTTTAGTTTTCTCCACTAGGTTTTCAGCCTGAACTGAGAAAACATCACATTTCTTACACAGCTCCTTTGTTTGCTGAAGTTTTTGAAGGAACGGTTTATTCCACAGGGGTGATTCAAGCCACATGTCATCACATTTCTGAGGCTCACTCAGGACAGACCCCAAAACTCTGATCCTTTTAAAAACTGCATCAGGCACACTATCCCCTCTTTGGGACAGATCCTCTGTTGCCTGTAATTCCTCTTCCAGTTCCTGCAACGGAATCTTCATCTCTTCTACTTGCTGTTCTAAGGCTCGTTTAGACTTTTCTAGCTCCTGAACGCTTTTCTCAACCTCATCCTTGTAGCTGACCACATGTTCCATCTCTGTACATAGCTGCTTGTTAACTCTTTCTAGTTCAGCCTTAGACTCTAGAGCTTCCTCCAAAGAGCGAGCCAAGAACAGGGCTTTGCTCTCGTTATCACGCGCCTCCGTTTCTGCACGGGCGCGTTCTTCTGCATATTTTGCAGACACAGTCTTCTCTTCACCAAGCATCTGATCAAACTTCTTTTTCACATCTTCAACACACTGTAATGAACCAATGCTTTCTTCCATGCGTTTTTTCATATCCGCTATCTGAGCTTGCAATGTTGCGACTTGCTCTGATAGGTTTTTCTTTGCTTCCGCCTCCTCTTTTAATTGTTCCAGGAAGCCATTTTTCTCATCTTCCATTTGTTTGAGCTTTGTGCTAAAACTCAGCCTTTGACACCTCTCTTCCTGTAAGAGTTCCTGCGTGTCTTGCAGCTGCGATTCCAAGATAGAAAAATCTTCCGCAATTTCTCTAGATTTGTTGTCTGCTTGAGAAAGCTGATTTGTAACATTGTCCAACTCAACCTGCAGTCGGTTTGCCTTCTCTGACAGCTTAGCACACAATCGGTCACCTTCTGACACCTTGACTTGCGATTCCAGAAGCTGTGCCTCTACTTTTTCCCTCTTATGTTCACAATCTCCTTTTCCCTGCATAAGAGCCTTCACCTCATTGGCTAGCATCTGGGAATAAGAATGTAATTCTGCCACACAGGCTTCTTTCTCCTTTAACTGCTGCTGGACACGTTGGGCTTCCCCTTTCCAACTTTCACAGTCCGCACGCCATTCATCTACCACATTGCTTAAAGTAGTGAGCTCATACACAGTACTCAGTAATTTAGCCTCTCTTTCACTTTTCTCTTTGTCGCTGAGAGACAATGTCGCTTTCAGAGCAACATTCTGTTCCTGCGACTCCTGCAGGTCTATTTTTGTAGCTCCCAAAGACTGAAGACTTTTTTCCAGCTGATTACGCAACTCCAACATATCAGCCATACTTTGCTTCTGCAAAGTCTGAATTTCACTTTCCTTTTCCATGAGGATGGTATCTTTCTCCATTATAGTCTCTCTGCGTTTTTGCAACTCGACCAAAAGAAGAGCAGTGGATTCTTCCCACTGTGACACATGAGACTTGAGTAGTTCATTTGTTTCCTGCAAGTTTCTATGCTCCATTTTAAGCAATTCCAAGGCTTGTTCCTTTTCTTCCATTTTCCGTTGCAAGGCATCCAACTCAGCCCTGCACACATACTCGGTTTCCTCCAAACCGATGGCCTCCATTGGCTGCTGGCGTCTCTGTTTCCAGCCTGCCATGCTCTCTTGATGAGCCTTTTGTTGAGCTGCAAAGCTCCGCTGAAAATCCGCATTTGCCTGCTGTTGAGCTGCATTTGCCTGCTGTTGAGCTGTATTTGATATAATCAGTTGTTTCAACATCTCCTCCATTTTGAGCTTACTTTTCATCTGAGCACACTGCGTCTCCATAGCAGTTTCATCAGTGTTGCTAGGGACAACAACCTTCCTCTTTAGTAGACTCTCTTTAGGCATGGATGGGGCTGGTTCAGACGGTAACATCCCCTCCATCCATAGAATCCGGTCTCTCATTTCATCTATCTTTGCATTCTTCAGGCGTTTTGAACGCCCCATCTTCAATAACTCCACAAACAAATTTTTCACAGTCCAGCAAAAAATTTTCAGACCACTGTCTCTTTAACACATGTAGTTTTTCTCTCTCTTGCAAGATCTCTTTTCCTGCACACACAGTTTGTGCAGTCACTTGCACCAGACACAACAAAGTTCATCAAATAATTTTGAGACCGCTGTCTCTTTAAAACACTTTTTTTTTTTTCTGTCAGGATCTTCTCTCCTGCACACATAGATTGTGCAATCTCATGCACCAGACAAAGTTCATCAAACATTTGCACTTCCTTGCAGGGATCTTGCTGCTTCTGCCCACTGCATACCTCCACCATATGTAAAGGATTAGCTCGGTGGTAGGCGTGGATGACCCCTTTGGGGGTGCGTTTTCACAGAGAAATAGCCCAAAAGTGCTTGCAAACAACAGGTTTATGGTTTATTCTTCCAATTTCTGTACACAAGTGCATGCAGCAAAACAACAAAATAAAATAAAACACAAAATAAATCCTTGCCTCTGTGGGCGGCTACCTTCTCACGCTGGAACCTACCTAAGAAGTCTTCCCAACCTACTGTTGGGCCGACACTGCTGATCCTACAGCAGACACTCAAATGTCCATTTGTTTGCTTTTCACACAGCACAAACATTGTCCATTGAACATGTCCCTTTGTTTTCTTTCACACAGAAACACTTCGTCTTCTCACCTTTGAGACGTCTTCACTCGTTTTTACCCTCCTGAGCGCACACCGCTTCAGGAGGTCTTCCCCATGCTCACTCAGCTTTCAGGGGGCACACAAGACTGTCCTCTACCCACATGGCGTCAGAATGCAGCCGTTTGTCTGCCTTCCTCTCCCAGCCCACACGGCGACAGGAGGCAGCAATCAATAGGACTTTCTCTGAACAAATTATAGAGCCTTAACTCCCTCATTCTGAACAGGTGAAGGCCTTTCAACTTCCTGCTGGCTAGCTCTGTAGCCAACACCCTATAGTATCAGTGAACTTTCTAAATCAGGTGGAAATGTATCTCCTTCCTGTGACTACATTCCCAGATTTACCTGACTTCCTGTCACAATATATATATATATCTCATACTTGGCTAATTAGCAAAGTATGCCCAACAAACAAATAGAGCTTTAGCTCACGATATTGCTACATATTGACTGGCATCTTTTGTATTTTGTTCATGTCTTTAGATTAAAAGTTTGCTGATACACATGCCTTTTTCAAACATGAACAAAATTATTGATGTCAACATTTGGAGAATTGGAGATATCCAAGTGTTGCCCATACAGAGGGCTCCTTCCGGATTCGAACTTACAAACCTACAGCAGGAAGGCAGACTCCCTAATCATTGTGCTATTTCTCAGTGAGCGTTGGGTGTTTTCCTCATGCCGGCAAAATGCTCACATGGGAAAAGGGGCCATTGAACTGAATAGGATTGGATTTTTTGCCTGTTTTGGGAGTTGATCCTTGAGCTGGACAAATCCCCCTCAAACGCCCCCAAACGGGCTACGTTCACATGTAGGTGTTTGTGGTCTGTTTTTGGGGCTTTTTTAGGTGATTTCATATAACAATGCCTGCCCAAAAAATGCATGTCAAAACGCCTGTGAAAACGCCAGCCAAAACGCACATAAGAACGCCTGATATAATTGCCACGCCAAATTTAGGGATGTTCATGAGTGATGAGTCAGATTGTTGGCTTACATATCTGTTCAATCGTCACAATCTCACTTCCCAAATCCCAAAAGGTGTGTTTCAATTGTTTCCCTAAATATATATTTCTCTCTCTCTCTCGCTCTCTCATGTAATTGTATATATATGTATGTATTCCTGTATCTAAACATTCTAAATAATGACTAGCAAACTTGAAGAGAGAATTTTATCAATTCACATATACTATACACACCTACATACATACATACATGGATTTGGGCAGTTTAGGTCTCTCTCCTCCTCCTCATTTCTATTTCCCTTGTTTTGGCAACTGAGCATGCTCCAAAACACACAGGACACACACAGTTAATTTTTGGACTGGGCGTTACCATTCTGGGTGTGTGTTTGCTTGGATTATATATAGCTCACTCAGACATCAGGAAAGATTTGACCTACAAAGAGGTCCAAAATATTTGTGTGTCACATGCTTTATGGTTCACATTTGTGGCCCTTTGTTATTTATGGAGGTGAGATTTGGCTGTGTTGTGTGTTGACTCTCTGTAAGTATTTATTGCTGTTAACATAATTCTGTCAATCTGCACATGCATCTGTTGATTATGGGCTCTTTGTCGATGTATATGGTCTAAATGTTGTACAAAGGTTGTTTTTGTTTGAAAAATACAAATCTGTGGCTTCAATGGGATACTGTGGAGACTGTGCCAAAAATATGTCATGTGAAATGTTTGAGCTGTGTATTTGTGTATTAAACAGCATGTTTACAATCTTTTTTACAAATGTCTTCATGTGTCTAAATAAAGTTTTCTGGTGTCCACAAATGTATGTATTTGTATTTCTTTTTCTAAGTTAAATATGCTTAATGGTTGTGTATGGTGACTATTCGCGAATTCGCGAATATACAAACCCACATTCTCACATTTATACATGAAACCGGAAACGAAACTTTTGGTGCGTGCACACGTTTCCGGAAATTGTCCCGGCCCTTATCGCAATCATGGCTCCTGCGCTCTACACGTCCGAAATTGTGGCATTTGTGTGTAAGGTAAGGAGGGGGTGTGAATGTGCGGGATGGTGGGTGGGTGGGTCGCTTATCTAGCGGGTGTGCAAGAAACTTTTGGTCTGCTGATCTGCGCATGCACTTTCTGCCTATTAGACGTGATCTAGAAGCTTCCTGTTATAGAAACTTCCTAGATGTGAACCTGTTCCCTATATATATATATATATATATATATATATATATATATATATATATATATATATATATATATATATATAATGTATGTATGTGTGTGTGTGTATATATATATATATATATATATATATATATATATATATATATATATGTGTGTATATGTATGTATATATATATATATATATACAAAATATATATTATAGAAAATATATATATTCGAGACAATATATATACTATGTATATATTATATACAATATATACATTATATACAATATATACATTATAGAATATGTTATATACCATATATTAGTGTATATAATAGGGAACAGGTTCACATCTCTGATCTTTCTATATAGATATAGATAGGCATACCCTGCTTTAAGTACACTCACTTTATATACAATCGTGAGTAAGGACACAGCTTGTTCAGCTTGCCATGACACTGCTCACAAACCATAAGTGACAGGGATAACAAACTTAGGGAGCAACGAGAGGGTACCCAGGACTACACCATATCCATTTTGTGGCTGGGCAGCTTGCCTAGGTAATCTATCATGTCATAGTCCTGGATCCCCTTAACATGCTCCCACATGGTTTCGGAGTAAGGCTATGTCAATGTGGCCAAAATTTACAATGGAGCTGGTGTATTTTCATGCATTAAGAAAAGAAAAAAGGGATTGCTTCACTTTAAGTACATTTTCAGTTTACATACATGCCCTGGTCCCATTGTGTACTTAAAGTGGGCTATGCCTGTATATAGATAGATTTGATTAGTTTCAACGTTTACACAAAATGAAACACAATTATCTGTGACAGATTGCTCTGACGCTTTGGAATCTGTCTAGATAAAGACAAATGTATTGACCCTTTTCATATATGCAAGATTAGAAACATTATTATATTCCCTAAATGCATAATGCCAAAAATTATTGCCTTACATACATCCATACACACTGCAAGCTCGGCCCCGTTTGTCTTGTCTGACACTCTTACCATCATAAGCTGGATCTGCACACAGCAGCTAATTGGTTCACCTGAGATGGAATCAGTGATCCCAAAAATCTGGAATGGTCATGTCTTCAAAGGATTGCCTTGAACAAATCACCTCTAAAAGAAACACATGAGTGTATAATCACTTTTCTTAATGGATCACATTCCCAACACACCCATCTCACACTGCCATATGATAATGAATGGGGGTGTCCATTGCAAGTTAAATACACCCCCAGATCACATTGCTTTGTTAATTTACAGATCTAACTGGAATTTGATGGCACTGCTGTGAACCACTATGCCATCAAATTCTGCTGGGGACCTTTAAAAAGGATTATGTGTGATTGTGTGGATAATTATGCCACCTTAAATTCGCATCTCCCACATACCATGTGCAACTCTTGCAGGAATTGCGAATCAAGGATAATTCAGCACAGCATAATGAACAGACACATTGAGGAGTGTAGGAGCACAGCGTCAGATTCCCCAATCACACTATGGGGTTTTAACTCCTCCATAATTTTGCCACTTTGGAAACCAAGTGCTTACTTTATGTATACTTTTTAGACGGAACTCCAATTTCTAATAGGGTGATATCATTGCATGAGATTTCCCCTCACTTCCTGTCTTAGTGTCACCAAGACAGGAAGTGAGGGGAATATCACTGTGGGGAAATAGCTTGCAATTGTTGCCTTATAATGTCCATAGTATATATAAAAGGAAAGAATTGCTGGCTATATCCCCACGGGAGATTCCCTCATTTCCTGTCGTGGTGACACCAAGACAGGAAGTGAGGGGAAATCTCATGCAATGATATAACACTGTTACATGTTCTAGTTATGTAGCAAACTTAAGAATATACAAAGCAAACCTCTTTTTTTTCCATTTTGGCAAAATCATGGATTAATTACAAAACTATCTTTGTTTGTCCCGTGGCTTGCAGGAAAAACATTTTGCCTTGATTCCACCATCAACACAGACAGGGGAAACCCTCCTGCGGAGCCATTGTGTTCACCCGGTGCTGCCCCTGCCAGGAAAACACAGTGATTATTGCTAGTGGCTACAAGAGATGCTAGCGATAAGTGTGTGTAAAATCTGACAGACTGGTTGTACGTTGTCCTCCAGGTGATCGAGCAATCCACTTGGGTACCTTCAGCCTGGCCATACATAGTTTAAATCTGCATCTCAAATGAAGCAATCCCATTTACATATAACACTCCATAAAGGAGAATTGAGGGGCTTATCAGGTCTGCGTCAAAAATTAACAGCCACACCCAATCAGACAGCTCATGTTAAAAGGGACCTGAAAAGCAATCTGCATGGCTTGCTTTTCCAAGCATTGGCTAGTTTAGTGAGCCTGGACTAATAACAGTCACTGTAATGCTACCCATACTGCTGTCCTTTTAACATGGTGACAAAAGTTGATACCTATGCTACATGTGTGTAAAGTTACTTTCACCCTGCTAAATGGACAGCAATAAGGTTGTAAATACAGTGACTGCCTGTCCCCCCCTGATGGCGGCCCTGGGTGTGTCATGAAAGGCCAATTGAGAAAATGGCTATATCATGTAGAGGAAATCACCAGTGTGGGGCAACCTATGTCATGGAGGTAGATTTGGACATCGATGTATATGTATCACCAGAAATGGAATTCTTTGTTCTACAATATCTCAAAGACGACCTAGCATGTTATTTGAAGACTGTACTATTTTGGACATACTTGGACTCAAACATACACTGCTCTTTCCACAGCTCCTCCTCCTCTGGGGGTATGATAAAGTTAATACGCATCTTCACCAAAAGCACAAGATGATGTGTCGTGTCCGGATGAGGCTGCAGGGGAGATTTCAGTTCCAGGCTGATATGGTGGATCTGCAGCGGGCCTGGAGTGATGCCAAAAGGCGCTCACCCAGGCTCCTGCTAAAGGGTGTGGAGCAAATCTCCGGTAAGTAAAAATATACATTACATGTGACCAGATAGGTTACAATTTTTTGGGTAGGTGGACATGTGTTTAGCTATGCAACAACACTAATACCAACACCCCCCCCCCCTCCCTCTCGCTCCTACCTTTCCTACCTCCATCAAGTGTCTCTTCACAACCTTTAATACTACTATGTACATTCGTATTTTTTATGTTTCTTTTTTTTCTTCTGCTTCTAGCCAAAGCGGACGGCCGGCACCCTCTTGTGCTTTTGGTGAAGAAGGGGAGGAGGAGGACGGCCACACTCCAATATGCCTTCAGAGACAGCGAGCCATTTGAGCAGCTGAAAATTGTGGATCGTAAGTAGAAAATAAAAATGGTAGAAATTTCAAATCTCTAATCACATTTTACAGAGCCCCCTTTACATCGGAGTCTCCAGACTTACTACACTGTAAGAGGGAAGTGTGAAGACTCTGATGTAAGGAGAGTTCTGGGAACCATTATTTGAGGGGGGAAGCTGTGGACTCTGGTGTAAAAGGGAACTCTGTGGTCCCCAAAGCTCCCCCATACATCTGAGCTTACAGAGACCCTCTTACACTTCCCTCCCTCAGTCCACCACAGTCAAGGGCACAACAAGTCCCACTGCAGAAGGCTACCTGCTTGGACTTGTAATGCTCTCTGTAGGGGAATGAGGAACTACTGCCTGCTATGCTAAGACTTGTAGTGCCCTCTGTTAGGGACTAAGGATTCCTCAGTCCTCAACATTCTAGGGCACTATAAGTCTCAGCATAGTGGGCTGTCATACCTCAGTCCCTCACAGCTCGGGTCAAAAACAACACAGTTAAACATCTAAAGGACAACTCCAAACAAAAAACTACCAATAATGGACAGAGTCCATATGCTCTATAATGTCAAAGACCCGCTACCACTCACCTTCCACCTCCGGTGCTGTCATTGTGTAGGGCAAAGGGCTCCATCTACACCATGTTTGGCTTTCAGGTCAGATAGGCAGGACTTGCTTAGCTCCACTCTCTTCCCTGGCAATTGACTCTGGCGTCATTGTGGATCTTTCCTCCTCTAGAAAACACCCAGGGGCCCTCTCCTTGTCCCCCAGCCACCCAGGGCCTTCTTCTCCTCCTCCTCCACCAACCATTTTCAGACTCTTCCAAATTCCCTGGGGCTACTCAATCCCTTTGCATAGTGGACACCACAAATCTATGACCAGCCTGCAAAATATCAAGTCTGGGCCTGGTTACCTGTATGTTCCGGGTCCAGGGCGGAGCTCTCCTCCCAGAGCAACAACTGATGATAGCAGAGTGAGTTGACTGGCCAGTCACTTCCTACTGGTGCAGGTACACACCTACCGATTCCTCCACATCTTAGGATAACATGATCAGACGGCCAATCCCCAGTCAGAGAAGGAGGAGTAAGTGTCAGCGGACAACAGACACCTGGCAGACGCAGTGAAGGGACTGCAGCAAATTTTATATCCGAGGATTGAAAGCAATCTTTTACTTGGGAGATTTCCCTGACTGCGCCCTTCGAAATGTTGGTGCTCCGCCACTGGCCGCAAGGCCCCTGTAGGTGCGAGGCCTTAGGCGCCCGCTTAATTTGCATGGTGCCCTCCTGTTTTAAAACATGGTCAATGCATCTCATTGGTGTAAGTGCACTTCTATGTTCTGAATTGTAGGGGCATTGAGTATGGTGCTAGCATGATGAGAGGTTACTGCCTATTTGTGTCCATAAATAATATATAATGTTTTTCTTTTATTTTAGAAACCAGTGATCAGGATGTGGAGGCTCAGCCTTCTCAGGCCCCCTGTAAGTAATGTGGATGTGCTGGTGTGTTGTGTATTAGGTCGAACTTGGAGGAATGATTGTTTGTTTTGTTTTCTTTTGTGGTTGATGCAGGGGCGGACTGACCATTCGGGCATTTCGGTCACTGCCCGAGGGCCCGCGGTCAGGGGGGGCCCGGCAGAGCTGTCTTTCTGCATGGGCATGCTGGGAAGTTGTCCAGGGGGCCCCACGCAGGGTAGCAATTTTCCCCATCTGATCCCTCAGGACGCTGCAGTAGCAACTTTAGTGTGTGCTAGACTGGTTGCTAGGCTGGCCAGCCGCCTAGCATCTAGCAACCAGTGACGTGCGAGGAGAGGACCCAGAATGCAGAGCGAGGAGGATCTTCCTCGTTCTGCTCTGTGCCTAATATGGAATGTGTGGCTCCACCCACCTCCCTCCCTTCCTCTTCACTGTGCGGCCGAGAGAAACTGCCTGACTGCCATCAGGAGACCTCAGAGCAGGACCGAGGCAAACTGCTGCATGAGGTGATATAATCTGTCATTCTATATCTTGCTTATACGTCTCTCTGAGGTAAATGTGGCTGTGTTCCAAAATGCATGTAGCAAAACGATTGTATTTTATCTAAAGACAAACATCTTCCCTCTGAGATAAGAAGGGACATGTTTACATCTACTTACTATGACTGTTCTATCACACGTGCACAGCCTTATCATTCCCCATCCCCACAGCAAATGTCAGAGATGGCACTGTTCAGTGTTCACAAAAAACTACACTGTGTATGGCTAGAATAAGATTTCTATATTTCTAAAATATTCATATACAACAATGTGACAAAAGTTCTTCAACTACTTTGCTTTTTTTTTTTTTCCCAAAAACTACTTTGCTTTCTAACAGACACTTCGTTTTTTACCTAGAGGGCAAGAAGTGTATTTTCAGTGAACCATATACAGTACAGTATGTTGAATTATTTTTGTAATGTTTCATTTTTAATGTGACCTTCACAATTTGATATGCTTGCATTTCCACAATTGTGCCAATGTATTAATTGCAGAGATTTGTAGATGAGCCACTAGATCTATCTCTCCCCCTCCCTCCTTCCTTCCCACCCCTCTCTCTCTCTCTCTCTCTCTCTCTCTCCTTCCTTCTTTCTTTCCACCCCCCCTCTCTCTCTCTCCTTCCTTCTTTCTTTCCACCCCCCCCCTCTCTCTCTCTCTCTCTCTCTCTCTCTCCTTCCCTCTTTCTTCCCAGCCCTCCTTCTCTCTCTTTCTCTCCTTCCCTCTTTCTCTCATTCTTTCCACCCCTCCTTCTTTCTCTCTCTCCTTCCCTCTTTCTTTCCACCCCCTCCCTCTCTCTCTCTCTCTCCTTCCCTCTTTCTTTCTCTCATTCCCTTTTTTTTTCTCTCCTTCCCTCTTTCTCTCTTTCTTTCCACCCCTCCTTCTCTCTCTCTCTCTCCTTCCCTCTTTCTTTCCACCCCTCCTTCTCTCTCTCTCTCTCCTTCCCTCTTTCTTTCCACCCCTCCTTCTCTCTCTCTCCTTCCCTCTTTCTTTCCACCCCTCCTTCTCTCTCTCCTTCCCCCTTTCTTTCCACCCCCTCCTTTTCTCTCTCCCCTGTCCCTCTTTCTTTCCACCCACTCTCTCTCTCTATCCTTCCCTCTTTCTTTCCACCCCCTCTTTCTCTCTCTCTCTCTCTCTCTCCCCTGTCCCTCTTTCTTTCCACCCCTCCTTCTCTCTCTCTCGTTCCCTCTTTCTTTCCACCCCTCCTTCTCTCTCTCCTTCCCTCTTTCTTTCCACCCCCTCCTTTTCTCTCTCCCACGTCCCTCTTTATTTCCACCCCCCTCTCTCTCCTTCCCTCTTTCTTTCCACCCCCTCCTTCTCTCTCTCTCTCTCTCCCCTGTCCCTCTTTCTTTCCACCCCTCCTTCTCTCTCTCTCTCGTTCCCTCTTTCTTTCCACCCCCCCTTCTCTCTCTCTCCTTCCCTCTTTCTTTCCACCCCTCCTCTCTCTCTCTCCCCCCTCCCCCTTTCTTTCCACCCCTCTTTCTCTCCTTCCCTCTTTCTTTCTACCCCCTCCTTCTCTCTCTCTCTCTCTCTCCTTCCCTCTTTCTCTCTCTCTCTCTCTCTTCTTCAAATTGCACAACATAAAATCCTAACACTAGATTCAAGAGCTGTGCCTAATGCCTATATTGTTCTCTCCCTCCATCCCTCTTTCTTCATCTCTTTTTTTTCTCTTGCCCTCCATCCCTCTTTCTTTGTATCTCCCTCCATCCCTCTTCCTTCATCCCTTTTTTTTTCTCGTTCTCTCTCTCCATTCTTTTTTTATTTTTCTCTTCCTCCATCCCTTTTTCTTTCTTTCTCTCTCTCTCTCACCCTCCATCTCACACAGTAAGGACTTGATTACATTTGCAGATTGGAGTCGGTAAAACCCCATAGTTGAGCCCTGTTTTTACCACCCCCAACCGCACCCCCCTTTAACTGCAGTGGCCAGGGGTGTACACATGCCACAGCAGGAATTATTCGCCCTGTCACACTTAACAGGTGTAGCACCTGCAAAGTGTGACCCATTATAGTGAGTGGGGCTGCTCTGCAAGCGCTCTGCAACCTTGTGCAGTACAGTGAAAGAGAGGGTAAAGGAGGTGGTGAGGAGGAGTTTTATCACCTCCACACCAACTGCTTTACCTCTTTGGATCCAACGCTAGCATGCAGAAACTGCATGCATTGCACACAGTTGCAGGGCCTTTGCAGAGTGGCCCCATTCACTTGATTAGGTCACACTTGGCAGGCGCTACACCTGTGTGACAGTGTGTATAATCCCTGCTGCGACTGCAACATATGTACACTCCTGGCCACTGAAGTTAAAGAGGGTGTGGTGGGGGAGTTAAAATAGGGATCAAATATGGGGTTTTACTGCCCCCAAACTGCAAATGTTGTGTATACCTCTGGCCAGTGGGTGAATTTAGGGGAATGGCAAGTGGGCAGGCCCTAGGGAAAGTCGGCGGTCAGGCCCAGGGGGCAGGCCTAAAGCTGTGTAAGGGCCCTCAAAATGTCTGAAGGCTGGCCTGATCACACAGTTTAGTGTGTGTCTATAATTACCAGCCAGGCTGAATGAGTGTTCCTTCTTGCCCAGTGCCACTCATGGCCACAGTGGAAAGAATGTCCCTTACATTGGAGGTCAGTGGGAAGAATGCTCCTTACATTGGTGGTCAGTGGGAAGAATGGCCCTTAGATTGGTGGTCAGTGGGAAGAATGGCCCTTACATTGGTGGTCAGCGGGAAGAATGCTCCTTACATTGGTGGACAGTAGGAAGAATGTTCCTTATATTGGTGGTCAGTGAGAGGAATGCTCCTTATATTGGTGGTCAGTGAGAAGAATGCTCCTTACATTGGTGGTCAGTGGGAAGAATGGCCCTTAGATTGGTGGTCAGTGGGAAGAATGGCCCTTACATTGGTGGTCAGCGGGAAGAATGCTCCTTACATTGGTGGACAGTAGGAAGAATGTTCCTTATATTGGTGGTCAGTGGGAAGAATGTTCCTTCCATTGAGGGTCAGTGGGAAGAATGTCCCTTACATTGGTGGTCAGTGGTAAGAATGTCCCTTACATTGGTGGTCAGTGGTAAGAATGTCCCTTACATTGGTGGTCAGTGGGAAGAATGTCCCCTACATTGGTGGTCAGTGGGAAGAATGCCCCTTACATTGGTGGTCAGTGAGAAGAATGCTCCTTACATTGGTGGTCAGTGGTAAGAATATTCCTTACAATGGTGGTCGATGGGAGGAATGGCCCCCTTACATTGGTGGTCAGTGGAAATTATATAAAATAAATAAAAATTGTTAAAAAAGACTGTAAAGAACATTCAGGTAGGGTGTTATGTAGGACGAGCACGCGCATGAAAACAATAATGGCGGCACATATGTATGGTATCGTCAGGAACGTCGGAGTGAGAGCAATTCTAGGGCCATAATTTTGTAACATGCTGGTCAGCGCTTTTTATTTTTTTTGTATCTTTTTTTATTAAACTGTTCAGCTAAGAACACATTTGTTACACCTGTTATATTGTGTTAATTCATGAAAACCTTATTTTTGGAAATGTACCATTGTTGCACTTTTTTAATGTAAGTTTATTTTTCTTTTTTTCTATAATAAACATTTATTTGAACATAGTGTAGAGAAATTCTGTGACGAACAAATGTAATGTGGGCAGTGCAAGATGTAGGCGGGGTTTGTGTGGGTGTGGCTTGAGTGTGGGCAGGGACACAGGGGGCCCATGATCTCTTATTGCCCGGGGGCCCCATGAGTTGTCAGTCCGCCCCTGGGTTGATGTAACTTCAGCAAGAGAGGAGCCTCAGGCAGGGCCAAGTCGCCTGGATCCGGGCCAGGAACACATTGGTGCCCAAGAAGAGGCCAATTGGTCTGAACCGGATGAGGACCTGGGCTCTCCTCAAATGGGAAGTAAGTATTCTACATGTGTTTGTGTGTTCAATGTGTCCTGGGAAATCTAAGGGCTGTAATATCTATATTTTGCCATTGGGGTTATGTAGCAGCTGACATTGAGGATGTTAGTTGTGGAGGACTGGTGAAGAGGGGCTGCTGCTTACCCAGTCCAAAGTAACTACTACCTTCAATGTTTCCCAACTACTTTCTGTGTGCCTTTATCAAATAGCTTTGGTTCAAGGATTGTATTTGTGTCTTTGTGTTTCTAGGAGATACGACGCCATCCCCCCATGAAGGGACACCATCCCCCCATGTAGGGTCTCCCCCATCCTCCCCCACTCCAGGCTCCCCTGAACTAGTCTGTAAGTACCTAAAATTAGATTCTCACATGAATTGTGTGTGCTAGGATGATGTGTATCTAGGATAATCTAAGTTGGAGTCTAAGCAAGTGTAGTTTTGCTATATGTGACAGGAAGGTTGGTCATGAAACACTCTTGCTTAACCTTCATGTTTGAAAGGTGGTTTTGGGGAGCTTTACAGGACATGTTATCTTTTGTAAGTTATCTCAAGCCACCCTATTCTAAATTGGTGTTAGTTTCTCTACATTGGAAATGGTGTGCTTTGTACTTGTAAATTTTTTGTGGACATTGTAATTTAATCATGTCCTGATTTAGTCAACACTGAAAATGTGTGTTTGTCAATCTTTCATAAATACTCTTCCTCGGTAATGTAACACATTCCAGTTCACAATTTGTGTTCTTTTTGTGCAGTTTCTCCAGAGCCAGCCACGCCAGCCACGCCATCCACTTCAGGGGCCCAAAAAAAACCTGATGATGGTAAGTTGTGTGCTTTTCCAGTAATGTGTCTACTTAGTAAGTGGAGAAATGCTAACTGTGTATGTCCCCGCTCAGGCTTCAAGTTGTTCTAAAGGCAGCAGGTTCTTTATGTGAATGCATTCTATGCATTAGTATTCCAAGTGATAGGTGTGCATATTCCCCCTAAGACTTACTGGGACCATTTTTTACGGTCCAAATTTTTGCACTAATACTTGTCTGGAACAGACTCCCCCTCCTCCGTAACTGAGGTGACAGCATGCCAATATTGCCTCCTGATGCTGTCACTCCTAATCATTGAGACCATTGGAAGGGAGGGGGGCAAGGCTGGCTCACAGCCTAGTGCCTGAACAGGCACAGGGTGCTTGGCTTCATCTCATGTGCCTCCATAGCAAGCTGCCTGCTGTGGGGTCAAACAACAGGAGGGAGGTGCCTAGAGGTGTGTACAGGGGCCATGTAAAAAGGAGGATTGTTATTTCTCTTGTCCCCAAAAACCTAGAGAGTGTAAGTCTAACCTGATTAGTTTTCCGCAGCCCTCCCAAAATGATATGTTTCCAACACTTAGAACAGGCAGGGCTGAGGCACAAAAAACATCCGAAAAACACAATCAGCACCAAAGCAGGGAGTACGTATCCTTAACGCTACAAGCTTCACCCAGTAGAATGACGCTTGCACTGTACAAATCTGCATCACCACCATATCAAAGTCTAAATCTAACTGTCAGGGAAATGTGGAGGGGTAATGAGTGGGTGTTAGAGCGTTTTCATGACTGCGTAACCTACAGTTAGCGTGATTCGATTTTTAGATACATTTTTTATTTTCTCTTAACACAGCTGGGATGGCGGAAAAACATAAAGGGGAGCAGACATATCTCCTCCGGCCAGAACTGGCCCTCCGAATTCCAAAGGGTAAGTCTCTACTATGTGTCAGGTTCAATCTATAGACAGTAAGAGGGAGAGAGAACGCTACACAAACTCCAATGGTGATAGAGATAAATGTGTGCACATGTATCGTGTTGACCAATTGAACCCAAAACACCTTACATTCTTCTAAATGATTGCTTGTGTTGACATGAAGAAAAGCCTTTTACTTAGCTTTGGTGGAACTGCTACTAACATTCCAAGCCATCTTATGTAACCTTTTGACCAATTTGCTGTGAAAGTTTGAGTTCAAGGTTTACAACAGCAATTTAGCATATTTGCTTCAGAGTGTTGATAAAAGCCAAACAATAGACTCCTAAGCATATTTGTTGAGGCACATTAATTACAATCGTTGTTTGGATCATTTTGGCTAAAACTAATTGTTATGTCTTTTTCTACCCAGGGCACACCCACCTCACATATGAGGATCTTTTGGAGTATGTGACATGGTGTATTGACCGAATTCTAGTTTTAGAAAACATTTCGGGGGTTGCTCCAGACCCAAAGGAGCCATTTGTGCGGAATGTCACCCCGTTAAAAAGATCATAGTTTTTTTTCATTGGTTTTGTTATTGTACCCAGCAATGTGACATTTCTCCCTTAAAAAAAAAATTATAATTAAAAAAAAAAATAAAAACCCCTTTTTTTGGGACCCAAAAAAACAAAAAAAAAACAAAAAAAGCCTTGTTTTTGGCAACCAAAAAAAAAAATGTTTACAAAAAAGCCTTGTTGTTTTTGGTAACAAACTAAACCAAAAATGTTTACAAAAAAGCCTTGTTGTTTTTGGTAACAAACTAAACCAAAAATGTTTACAAAAAAGCCTTGTTGTTTTTGGTAACAAACTAAACCAAAAATGTTTACAAAAAAGCCTTGTTGTTTTTGGTAACAAACTAAACCAAAAATGTTTACAAAAAAGCCTTGTTGTTTTTGGTAACAAACTAAACCAAAAATGTTTACAAAAAAGCCTTGTTGTTTTTGGTAAAAAACTAAACCAAAAATGTTTACAAAAAAGCCTTGTTGTTTTTGGTAACAAACTAAACCAAAAATGTTTACAAAAAAGCCTTGTTGTTTTTGGTAACAAACTAAACCAAAAATGTTTACAAAAAAGCCTTGTTGTTTTTGGTAACAAACTAAACCAAAAATGTTTAAAAAAAAGCCTTGTTGTTTTTGGTAACAAACTAAACCAAAAATGTTTACAAAAAAGCCTTGTTGTTTTTGGTAACAAACTAAACCAAAAATGTTTACAAAAAAGCCTTGTTGTTTTTGGTAACAAACTAAACCAAAAATGTTTACAAAAAAGCCTTGTTGTTTTTGGTAACAAACTAAACCAAAAATGTTTACAAAAAAGCCTTGTTGTTTTTGGTAACAAACTAAACCAAAAATGTTTACAAAAAAGACTTGTTTTAGTGAAAACCTCAAAAAAAATTTTGTAACACAAAATATGTTTATCTAAATAAAATTAAAGTATGTTGCTCTTTGCAACACAAATGTTACATTGGCAATTTAGTTCATTCTATTATATATTGTAATATATTTTTTGTACGCTACAGTTGGTAGACACCCACATGTGTTATTAAAAAATTTATTTTATTACCCAAGTTTTCTTTTTGGTGTACACATCGAATGTCTTTTGTGTTGTATTTGTTTAGTCGAGTGGTGTGGTCTGTAATTGTTAGTATGTTGGCTTTGGTTTATGTTAGCCTTGAGACTTGTTTTGAAGCTACATTTGAAGGCAGACCTTTTCTTGGGTCGTTATGTGAACATTGAGTTATCTAAATTTACATGAAATCATATGTTTGGAGATCGAGAAGCACGTGTGTATAAATGCCTACATTAACCAGGGCCATTACTTGGCCACCAACACTCCTAAAAAACCAAAGAGCAAACACAAACTAATCATTTTGCATAAAATTTTATTTCATCCCCAAAAGAAGCACTATAATAAATCATATTGTGCCACCCTCAAATTAAAAAAAAAAAATGGCCCAACAAATTGGCCAATGTAACAATCATTAACAAAACTAAACCAAATTAAACAAAAAAACAAAAAATTAAGTTGGTGGTGGTGCCTGAAGCAGTGTGGTGAGCACTGTTAAGGTTCCTGCCATCAAATGGTGGGCCAATAGTTCCATCTGGTCTGGGGTTAGCTGTAGAGTTGTGGTCAAGTGGCCCATTAGGATCATATCTTGTGTCTGAGGCTGCTGATGATGCAGGGTGTTGAACCTTGGAAATGTCCCAGACAGAAGATGTTGTGCCAATAGTCTCATCTGCTCTGGGGTCAGCCTAAGAATTTGGGCAACGTGTGCCATTAACATGAGATGGGATCGTTGCTGCTCCAAGGCTATTTGATGCTGCTGGTGGTGCAAAGGTTGTGAAGATGTGTGGGGAGTGGTGGTTGATTGGTTGTTGTGGTCCACGGTGCGGGGGCAAACGACATGTCGCATTGGTGACAAAAAAGAAGAACGGCCTGGGGAGGAGTGAAGTGATAAAGGTGTGGAGGGAATGTAGTCAGGTGGAAGGGGTACTGTGGAACCAGTGCGCATTGAGGTTGTGCAGGAGGATTGCTCATTGAGGGGTGTGGGAGTCCGAACGGAGTGTGAAGTGCTAGGAGTGGCTACAGGAGGAATTGTCCCATCCCCAGCTGCCTGACAAGTGGCCAACACTGGCATTACCCTCCCACTACCACAACCTGCAGTGGCAGGTGAGTGAGATGTTTGGGAGGGCTCTGCCAATGGGGCATCTTCAGATCCAAACAGGCATTGGCGTGTGGCCAGCACCTGAGTGTCAACACTTTGCCGATCCCGTTGATGCTGGTCTGCTAAACTTACCAAGCTGTTACGCATATCCTGTTGAACCTGTAACATATCCTGGTGAACCTGTACCATTGTTGCTACAGATTCCTGTATGAGCCCGAGCAGACGTACTGCCTCAGTAGATTGCTGAGTACGCCTCCTTAACTCATTTTGGACCTGATACTCATCAAGCAGCCTCTCGGCTACATCCAGCATAGATGGACGAAGTTGGGTAGGTGACAATCCCTCTGCATCTAAGGCTACCTGAAAGCAGAAGAAATAGACCAAATCATTATCAAACATCATGACTAAATATTTCAGATTAGTTTGACAACTTAACACCCCAAGCAGAACGTTGAAAAGTTTGATGTGCTTCTAATGAGTACTTGTTCATTGTAAGATTATCCAAGCTAGCAACACTTCTGATAATGGGTACATATTATATTGGTATGACTAATATGACAAAGGCAAAAAAGATTCAACATGAAGGTGTTCCCAATTAACCCTGGTGTGGTAGGTTGTTTATGCTTTTGGTAAATCTGTTACTACACCAATGACTTTATACATCTACGTATGTTGTCTAAAATCTTGCCATCAATCGGCTAGAGGACAACCCAACCAAACGATACCCATGAATTTGGACCTGGAAAATCAAAGACGGGCCGGACTTTAAAGATCCTGGATGTTTTTGGAACATTAGTGGCACACCAAATTATAACATAATTCCCTGATGTTCAAGATAGAACTCTTGTTGTGCTGGTGCATCGTCAGAATGTCATAGCACTAATTTAACACACACAATGTAAGCCACATCTAGTCCAAAATCAATGCTACCATTGAAATGTTACATGTGCACCTTGTTCCCTTATATCACATACCACAGCACTGGATGCAGAATCGTCGCCAGCTCCTGATCCAACTCCAGCTGCAACGTCAAGAGGGGCCTGATGTTCTTTTAAAAACAAAAAAAAAAAAACATGTTTAGTACATAACCTTAGTCAGTAATGATTATGGCCAGATTGCCCTCCTAGCTTCATGAATGAAGCATTGAGGCCAAACATTCAAAAGTGCTTTCCTGGGCTCATAGGACACTTGCTAAACCCTCCCAAAGGTCAAGAAGGCTTGGTCTGCCTACTAATGACGGCACCCATTAATGCTGTCAACTGTGTTTTGCAGGGTAAACATCTAAGAGGCAACACTCTTTCATAAGAAAAAACATGTGTGTTAATGGGGTTAATAAGATTCCAAAAAACATTATTTGGCTAGACATACCAACACCTTCCTCCAGGCCTAGCTGCACTGGGTGTGTTCCCTGCTGCGGATCTTCTGTAAAGGACATAGCAATATGAGCTATCTTGGAAAAAAAAAAACATCTACATTGTTTGGCACAGTATGATATTGGACCTACCAGGAGGAGGGTCAGCACTGATGTCAACACCTGTGAGTCCGTCTGGTTCGCCAAGCTGCATGGGCTGTGGAGGGGCTGAGATCCGTGCTACAGATGAACAAATTGCAGGTTGGGGAAAACAAAAAAAGGACAATTGGAAGGGCAAGTATCACATTCTATTAATGTCACACATAGGATAGTAGTTAATCTTTTCCAAACAACTCACACAATTGACATCCAAGATAATATCCTACCTCGGTGCAAAGCATCCGAATCTAAGTCCTCTCTGGTAAAGATGGTATCAGGTCCTATGATGTTCAAGAAAGGTAATTGATAATCCCAGAGAGAACTTCGTGCACGTTCATCCAGCCGACCTTGTCGGTCATAAAGACCCTCCGCAGCCCATGCAATTAGCTTCTTCCGAACGGACCCACAGATGTCGTTGACCTTCTTCCGCACACTGTCACGGTGGCGAGGTGCTTCACCCAGTGCATTTACAGCATCCCGGATTTCATCCCACAATCTGTTCTTCTCTGTTACTGAGTAAGACGCGGCCCTGGTCCCATGTATCGCCTGATATCTGGCCATATAGGCGTGGACCAGGGCACAGCACTGATTGTGGGTGAAACGGGGAAGCCGGGATAATGTGGACAAGCTGACTCTGGTGGACGGACCCGCTCCAGGACTACTGTCAGAAGAGCCAGCTTGTCCACTTGGTGTGTTACCACCTCCCCAGGCTTCCTCCTCCGGGATGGGGATGGTGGACTCCCTCATGGATACAGCTGGAGCCTCCCTCACACCAGAGCCAGACGATCTGCCCACCCTGCCCCCCCTGCCCCCCCTGCCCCCCCTGGCCACCCTGGCCACCCTGCCCCTTCTCATCCTTCCAGTGGGTGGGGCCATGGGAGCACGAGGTGGGCAGAGAATCTGGCTGTCCAGCAGCAGTAAAGAGCCCCAAACTCCTAAATCTGAAATGACAAAAGAGAAAACAGAAAAAACAGGATTTGCAGATTGCTCTTCATATACAGTATAATTAGTGAACAGTTACAGAACACACTTACCTAATGGCACAAACAGACTTGGTGGTGGTGGTGGTGGTAGTAGTGGGCAAAGAGCAGAAGAGGCTGCAAAGAAATGGAAAAAAAAAACACATAAGAAAACGCATATGGGTACAAATCACACGAGGCCCTCCAAACACTTACCTAATGGCACAAACACGGTGGTGGTGGTGGTGGCAAAAAAAGCAGAAGAGGTTGCAAAGAAATGTAAAACAAAAAATAAGAAAACGCATATGGGTACAAATCACACGAGGCCCTCCAAACACTTACCTAATGGCACAAACACGGTGGTGGTGGTGGTGGTGGTGGTGGCAAAAAAAACAGAAGAGGCTGCAAAGAAATAGAAAAAAAAAAACACATAAGAAAACGCATATGGGTACAAATCACACGAGGCCCTCCAAACACTTACCTAATGGCACAAACACGGTGGTGGTGGTGGCAAAAAAAGCAGAAGAGGTTGCAAAGAAATGTAAAACAAAAAATAAGAAAACGCATATGGGTACAAATCACACGAGGCCCTCCAAACACTTACCTAATGGCACAAACACAGTGGTGGTGGTGGTGGTGGCAAAGAGCAGAAGAGGCTGCAAAGAAATGGAAAAAATACACATAAGAAAACGCATATGGGTACAAATCACACGAGGCCCTCCAAACACTTACCTAATGGCACAAACACGGTGGTGGTGGTGGTGGTGGCAAAGAGCAGAAGAGGCTGCAAAGAAATGGAAAAAATACACATAAGAAAACGCATATGGGTACAAATCACACGAGGCCCTCCAAACACTTACCTAATGGCACAAACACAGTGGTGGTGGTGGTGGTGGTGGCAAAGAGCAGAAGAGGCTGCAAAGAAATGGAAAAAATACACATAAGAAAACGCATATGGGTACAAATCACACGAGGCCCTCCAAACACTTACCTAATGGCACAAACACGGTGGTGGTGGTGGTGGTGGCAAAAAAAGCAGAAGAGGCTGCAAAGAAATGGAAAAAAAAAACACATAAGAAAACGCATATGGGTACAAATCACACAAGGCCCTCCAAACACTTACCTAATGGCACAAACAGACTTGGTGGAGGGGGGGTGGTGTAATCCTTTATAGGCAAAAGGAGGCTGCAAACATTAAACATACATGAGAAATCGCATGACCTACATACGTGCACATAATAAATTACAGTTATCAGGAAAGCAAAAATGGTGTCTTTGGAAGCTGGGAAGGTAAGGGGGCAGGTTTAGATGCCAAATCTAGACTGCACACCTTTAACAAACATGAGAAAACACATGTCCAAACCACATGCACATGGGGCCAACTGCCAATGATTAAAAGACACTTGAGGGGTTCCCAAGCTATTGTGGGTTGGAGGGGATTCACCATAGACAACTTAAGCACACCCAAGATAAGTACAAATTCTCTCCTTCCTTTTTTTTGGGAGAGAGAGATACAATTGTCTTACCTCCAGATAATGTAGGTTGTGGGTCACAGGGTCTTGCTAGCACATAAGAAACATCGATCTATAACATCCAGCAGCCATATTGGCCATGTGCTCCTTTTATAGCTGGCTCACAGGTGTGATAATTAGCGGCCGTTTCTATATATATCTGCGCATTCGCGAATTTGCGCGTTCAAAATGGAGGACGATATCCCAGACGCATTAGATGGTGCAATGCTGGCATTTATCGGTGCCTTGTTTGAGGAGGCCCTGGCACAGGAGGCAGCAGAAGGTGGGGAAGCTGCAGCAGAAGGTGGGGAAGCTGCAGCAGCAGCAGCAGCACCTCCAGCAGCAGCACCTCCAGTCCGTGTGCCCTTACCTCGCCAGCCACGCATTTTTGCTCCAAGGATCTATTTGGACAAGCTGCGGGATTCTGATGTCAGGAGGAAGTTCCGGCTCGAGCGAGGAACTATTCTACACCTCTACCAGCTCATAGCAGACAAAATTGACCCGGACACACAGCGCGGCCATGCGGTGCCCGGCATGGCCAGATTGCTGGCCACTTTGTATATTTTAGGGCGTGGCAGCTTCCAAGCCACTTCGGGAAGTATCATGGGCATTAGCCAGCCCACAGTTTCAAGGGTGTTCATGTTGGTCATTAATGCCATAGTGGATATAGTGCCCAATTTTATCCACTGGCCACAGAATGAAAATGAGTGGAATGAAGTCAAGTTGGGTTTCTACCTGCGGGCACACATGCCGCAAATCCTAGGGGCAATCGATGGCACCCACATAGCCATTAGGCCACCAAGGAGCCACGAAAGTGAGTACCGGAACCGCAAGCAGTACCACTCTGTGAACGTCCAATTAGTGTGTGACGCCAAACAGCGCATCATGAGTGTCAACACTGGTCACCCAGGGTCGTGCCATGATTCCAGTATGTTAAGAACAAGTACTCTGTACGAGGTGTTTGAAAGTGGACAAATGCCCGAAGGGTGGCTTATTGGTAAAGTATTTTGTCTTAACAACATAAACTGTAAGATTACATAGACATAGGAATAAGCTACATCGGTGTACACCCTGATTTAAGCAAAGCCTACCTAAAATGGATGTGTTAGGAGTTGTCAGGCTGTTCACACACAACCAGATCAGCAGCTTAGCAGCTCACAAAAGAAAGATTTGCAAAGTTGTCTTTGAGTCCAATGAAGGTGGTTAACCAATGTGTAAATGGTGTCCTCTAGCCACCCAAAGAAAACCTACAAATGATTCCAATGGTATTGCCATATCCCCAAAGTACTTTGCATAAGTGAGTCAATATTGGTTTCCTCACTCTAGTTGCAGATATATTCCAGAAGTAAGACCTAGGCTAATGTAATAGGAACAAAATAGGGGCCAAGTTGTAACTTGCAAGAGAAACCCACCACTTTGTGTGTCCTTTTTCCCATTTGTATTAGTGATTTAGGCAGTTAGACAGAGTTGAGATGTTTCATATGATTTTTTGCAAACAGACGAGCAGGTTGTTTAGTAAAATGCCTAATTGTCTCCCATTTTGAGGAGTCATCTAAAGTCACATGATAGGAAGAACTAATGTATATTTTTCTTATTTTTCAGGGGATGCTGGTTACCCGCAGCTGACGTGGCTGATGGCTCCAATCAGGTACCCCCAGGGCCCAGCAGAGAGGAATTACAACAGGGCCTTGCGGAGAAGCCGGAGTATCATTGAGTTGACCATAGGTCTTCTCAAGTCCCGGTTTCTCTGCTTGGCCCGGCCTGGGGGTGAACTCCTGTACTCTCCTACAAAGGCTTCCAAGATCATCCTGGCGTGCTGCGTGTTGCACAACATGTGCGTTGCCCGGGATGAATCTTGGGAGCTGACGGAGGAGAGGGAGCCAGAGGTCCGTCAGCCGGCGGCCCCCAGGCGGCGGAGCACCGCTGCCGGTATGGCCACCCGGAATACCCTGGTTGCTAGCCACTTTACATGTAAGTACTGTAACCGGTCAAGATAGGGCATGTGTATTAATTAGCTAGTTAGCAGAGGTGCCACTCACAGGGAGACAGAGGGTCATTATCATCTGCCAATGACACTTGCCATTGTAGATAAAGTGTAGTCAACATTGGTAAAATTGTGTTACTTGAGCAAAAACATGCACCTCTAACCATAAACATGTTGGTATTGTGAATAGTGTAAAGGGCTGAGAAGAGCTGGCAGGTGTTTATTTGTGTCTATGCCACCTGTGTAGTTATTGATAACATGAACGGCTGCTTGGTATCTTATGGTGTTTTAATTTTCCAGAACATCAACATCTTGGAATTATGGCACGTACCATGGGAAGCCTGTGGTGATGGGCTGTCTGGCGTCACAGGTGTGTATTCAAATGTTTACATTAATGATTTCTGGTTTGTGTAAGTTGGCATAAAATGTGTTATTTCACTCGTGATGTCGAAATTAAATGAAGTTCAGAATGAAGCAAACAGGCATTAAGATGTGATTTTCATAATGAAATGTCTTATCCTTTGTTTTATTTTTCCAGGAGTGGTACTGCTTGCGGGTGTAGGTGGTAGAAACCCACCTTGATGGACTCCACTCATCTTCTTTTGTGGTCAGTGGATATTTGGTAAGGCACATGGCCAATGACCAACATGAACACCCTGGAACTTCGAAAGTGGCTTGGAAGCTGACCAGCAACCTTGCCATGCCTGTCCCCTATGAGCTGGTAGAGGTGCAGAATGGATTCTGAACTCTGCCGGAAGTTGTGGAAGACATCAGAATCCCGTAGCCATGGAGCAAAGATCGTGGTCTGGCGCTGTAAAGGCACACGGACTGGAGAGTGACAATATTATTTTGCTGCATCCCTCCTTCTGCTGTCATTCTCAAATAAATAAAGACATTAGAATTGAACATGTGTTTTTTTGTTTTGTGTGGGTGCCTACAGACAAAAGGGCCATCCACACTGTAAGATTTAGAGAAGACTTTATCCTTCAGATTGACATTTTCTATGTAGTGCAAGGGCCTGCCTGATTGCATCCTAATTGAAAGTGTTGAGGTTTGAGCTTATATTATATGGTTTGGTTAAGTCTACAGGAAAAAGTCTAGACAAATTGTTAGTGTATGGCCCATTAAGCTGCCAAGGCCGGAGTTTTGCACTTTGCATGCTGCTTGTACTGGTGATGTGAGGGGTTGTAATGTAGAGTAGGGATGTGACAGTGTTGTGTTGAGGTGTGAGGCAAATGTAGTGTTGGACTATGAGGGTCTGTGTTGTTGAAATATGGAGAGAGTCCAATATCAGACACCTATGTTTATTGGTCAAGAAATTGTAAGAACCATGGTAAATATGTAAAGAATTGCATCTCGATAAAACTAGGACCACACTCATAAAATCAAAATTGTGTTGTTTCCATTGATGTGCTTGAAATTTGGGTAGGACACCCCCCCCCCCCCCAAATTCAAGATAGTTAAAAAAAACTGTTAAAAAAAATGAGAGTGAAAAGAGATCCCAAGTGTAGTGATGTGATTTGAACCCATGACGTTGTTAACTGCAGTGAAGTTGCAAAGCACTTAGCTATTGTGCAGAATAAAGCTGTATGGTGGAAAAAAAGGAGTGTGTTAAGGCTAAAAAGCACATATAGCTAAAGAACTAAACATTGTATGGAATGTGGAAAGAAGACCATGGTAAAATTGTGAGGTTTCATCTTGCCCTGAAGTAGGGTAGGGGTTTGGTCACTTGCCTTTGGTACTTTCAATCATAAGATCGATTTGACACACAGACAAGATCAAAAAAACACTTAAAATGGTGTAAGCTTGCAAGCGCTTCTGAGTCTAACATTATTTAGCAATATATATGATGTAATCCGTTACATTTTAGCAATATAAACAAAAAAAGAAAATAAAAAAAGTAGGTGGAGATGGTAAGCCTCGAACCTACAGCAGAGGGAGATGAATTACAGACGTGTGATGTGTGCACTAATCCACTAGCCCACATCGCTATGTGAAACTGCTATAAGCACGAAGACATAAGTTTGCGAATTGGCGAAGCCGCGATCGTAAGTGAATCCCGCTGACGGCGGAATTCATTATTGCTGTTTCACTAGCCAATTCGCCGCAGCGCCAGTTAATTGATTTGAACGCGGCGAAACTGAAACACGTCATAGATGTTTGAAGCTGCAGTTTCTTTAAATCCGGCCCCCCGTGTAGTAATCAACAGAATGTGACTGTGCTCAAATCAGAATTTTGGAAAATGGGTATTTAACCTTGGTTCTTGACCAAGCACCATGACAAGCAATTTTCAGATATGATGATGGAAGAACTGTAAGAAAGATATCTTAAAGGAACTTTTCGCACAGTTGTTCATTCTGGTATCTGATCATTTGTGCAGTTGTCCATCATAATTTAAATACCAACCATGATCTCTGCCTGCAGGTTAAGGTGCAACATAACATCGCTCAACCTCTTGATATGTAGGAACCTGACACCAAGATATACACTCCTTTTAAGTTTGCTGATATAATTGGGTATTTCAGATGTCACAAATTAAATGTATGGAATGCCTATATATGAAGAGATAGTTTTTCTTTTCATCCACACATTTTTAAGTTTCATTCATTAAACTCATATGGATAAAGTGCTGCTTCAAAAATGATAATATAATATGCAATATGAACATTCAAAGTGCAAATGAACAATAATAAAGTGCTAGTGCGAAATATAATACATAAAGTCCAAAATGCAAAAATATAGTGCAATAAAGTGTCTGTGCTGACAGATATCTTTTGCTGGTGCTGTCACAGTGCTTCTTCGTGCTCCCCTCCTGTGATACCTGCTCACCAGAAATGGGAATCAAATAGACATGTAGTGCTCCCAGGCAAAGGTATATGTAATAATGGTTCCACTCCTTCTCCTCCAAACACACAAGATACTTCCTGGATCTTAGAGTATTCCTATGTGGTTCCTACAATCATATGGCTCTCATCCGATATGTACAATATGAAAGAAAAGTATCCATAGTGTATAACCGTTTAAAAGTTTATTGAAAATAAAATCAGATGCACTTACAATATATGCAAAAAACGAGCATATGAGCTGGTGAGGTTTGCTGCACAGCGAGCGTTCCAAACACCAGAAATACGCCACAATACTGTCCCCACTTGACGCGTTTCGCCCCTCCTGCCAGGCTCTATCAACACAAACACTTTATTGCACTATATTTTTGCATTATGGACTTTATGTATTATATTTTGCACTAGTGCTTTATTATTGTTCATTTGCACTTTGAATGTTATGTTCATATTGCACATTATATTATCATGTTTGAAGCAGAGCTTTATCCATTTGAGGTTTTAGCACCTTGCATAATAGCAGCAGCTTTTTTATTAATTTGTACATATAATTAGTACACACTTTAGCACGTCACTCATTACCATAGCGCCGGTTTATTCATATTTCTATGTCAGGTTTCATTCATTGAACATTCAGGTTTTGTGTTGAAATTCCTAGATTAACTGACAAACAATAGTAAGCCTGTATATCGGTCAAGAGACACTTGGCTAGCAGTGCAGGGTTGCACCAATACTGGTATCGGTATTGGTGCTGATACTCAGCATTTGCATGAGTATTGGTACTCACGCAAGTGCTCCGATACCCAAAACCTATACCAGAGGTGAAGTCAGCTTGGGCGGATCTTCGCTGTAGCCGCTTACCCCTCTCTCTCATCTTGCAAACATCAGCCTAGCCTTGGTCCATTGTCCCAGGATGTCTGTTTCCTTGCGGACTAGGTCCCGGTTTTCAGTAATATGCAGTTCTTGCTGTTTCTTCTGGTCACCATGGTGACTGGACACTGAGGATCAGATCTGATCTGTGGCAAGACAGCGGGAGGGTCTGTATACAGGCTCCAATCTCTGCAAAAAGCCTGCAGAAAATCACCATCTGCTCCCGCCCCCTTCCCAGCAGCATAGCTTGTTTTGGGAGGTCCGACTGCAGAAAGAAGATCTCTTAACTGTAAGTCCCAAAGTAATTGTAGGCAGTATAAGCCAGCTGGATGGTGTAAAATATGGTGGTGGGGTTACAGTGGTGACAAGGATTATGGCTTAGATGTGTTAGGGGTACAGAGGTATGCAAGAAGAATGGGAAAATAGTGGGTGGAGCCAGGAAAAATAAAACATTTTTATATTAGAGTACCAACATCCCTATAGTATATATGGAAGAAAAAAATTGGAATTTAATGGTATTTAAAACAAAACGAATTTTAAGAGATAATCATTAAGTATTATAAAATATAACATCTTTATTTTTGTACAATCACAATAAAATCACATTCACATTGGATCAGGGTATGTTCATGTAAACAAATTAATATATTTATACATGAATTTCTGACCGGTTTCGCCAAAATAGCTTCTTCAGGGACATGAGGACATATATTGCATAGTTTACTAAAAGAACAAAATAAACAAAGTAAACACATAAGTTACATATACATAACACAGTTTTATTACAATGATCAAGGTAAGTCAATGCAAAGAAGTTTGAAGAGGTAGGAGGCCCATACCTGAAGCATGGTGTCTCCAACAAACTGTGAAGCAAGAGGTAAAATGACTTGCAGGCTTAATTCCACATGCTCAGCATGCTCAAGTAACAAATTGGTCCCACCTACTGGGTCTTACGCAGAGGGGGTGTTTAGCCCAATCATGTAGACAAATAAAAGCAGCCAAAGGCACCTATAAAATATATACGTATGATAGTGAGTATCTATGTGTTATTGACAATCACTCTAAGGTCAATGTTGATTGAAAAGTTATATAAATATGTTCATATAAAGAGGTATTAATCCCAGAAGAAGATAGTACTTACATATGTAAATAGGTTGTCAACGCGCCATCAGAGTCTCAACTGTTAAGGGCTTGTATATTTGAAAGAACAAAATTCCAACTCCAATATCCAAAATACCAGTAGAAAAAGAAGGGATGTAAATCCAGGGGTGAATCAAAGTAATGGACAATGGATATGTGGTTGATAAATACAACAAGCCACAAGTTCCCAGATATAGAGAGGGTAATAGCCTATAGAGACTAATATAAGGACAGCCTTTTAGTCAGATATTTACAAAACTCATATTGGTGCACAAGATACTCCATACAACCCTTAAGCAGAGTTTTACCTTTCACAGTCAGGAGACACACACAGGCGCGCAGGGAGTGTATAGAGACACTGAGGGAATGCTTGTCCGGGCTTCCATATAAATACCCCCGCCACCCCGCCCATGTACGTACGTCAGAGAGGGGTGCGGACGTGTGCTTGAAACCCGCACATGCGCACTGGGGTGTTTCCTCGAGTTGATGTGTTGTTAAACATCCGCCCAGCTGACACAACGTTCAGTCTGGGAGGGGAGAAAGGCGGCTCACAGACGGCATCACGATTGATGCCGGAAAAGATGGAAAGCTAACTGTGAATTAGATCAGAGGACACAGAATGAACCGGTGCAGGCCAAGCAGGAAAGACGACATCCAATATCAATCCCAAACTGAAAGGAAGACAAGTCGCCAACCTTAAAGGGGGAAGGAAAATCAGGGCGCCTCGGGCTTCCATACGGGGACCCCTAAAAAAGGGGTGGGTATCACAATGGTCACAATCACAGCCAGACATGTGAATACAGCCCTATAATGAAATGAGTGTATGATGAACACTCAATGCAGAAATGTGAGAAGATGGACTTTGCATTGATGTAGTACTACTAAATACACTTGATAAGTAATTGAGACAATCAATAAAAGTCTAATGAAAATACACAATGATCTTACAAAAAAACAGATATAATATATAAGCATTCAGACAAAGTAATTTCATAAGGACATAGTGAAAGCATATTTAATGCAATATAAATAGAAATGTAAATGTCCAAATTCAAGACATACAGTCAGGTCCATAAATATTGGGACATCATCACAATTCTAATATTTTTGGCTCTATACACCACCACAATGGATTTGAAACAGTGGCGGCCGGTGTACTTAGGGCCCAGGGGTGCCGCCCCCCCATCCATGCATCTGGCCCCCTAATCTGCATGCAGGGGCACTGGACTCATGGAGTTCAATGGGGATTTTTTTTTTTATAGCATCACCTGATTAGAGCCAGAGGCTCTAATAGGGCGATGCAAAGGGTGGACTCGGGGCGCAGAGCAGTGCTTCCCGAGCCCACCCATTGTGTGACAATAGCGAATGAAAATTCGCTATTGTCACACCGATCCTCCTCCTGTCCAATCAGGAAGCGCTTCCTGATTGGCCACAAGGCAAACCCCATGCCATTGGCCGAGGAGGAGGCAGGAGCGGAAGGACTGGAGGAGACACGCCGCCGGTCACCGGGACTGAGGAGAAGCCGCCCGCCGCCTCTGCTGCTCCAGGTAAGTAAGGGGGCAGGCACGCTGATCTCTGCATTGGGGGCATGTATGCTGGTCACTGCATTGGGGCCATGTACGCTGATCTCTGCATTGGGGGCACAAACGCTGATCTCTGCATTGGGGGCATGTATGCTGGTCACTGCATTGGGGGCATGTATGCTGGTCACTACATTGGGGGCACGCACGCTGATCTCTGCATTGGGGGCATGTATGCTGGTCACTACATTGGGGGCATGTATGCTGGTCACTACATTGGGGGCATGTATGCTGGTCACTGCATTGAGGGCACGCACGCTGATCTCTGCATTGGGGGCATGTATGCTGGTCACTACATTGGGGGAATTTATGCTGGTCACTACATTGGGGGCACGCACGCTGATCTCTGCATTGGGGGCATGTATGCTGGTCACTACATTGGGGGCATGTATGCTGGTCACTACATTGGGGGCACGCATGCTGATCTCTGCATTGGGGGCACGCACCCTGATCTCTGCATTGGGGGCATGTATGCTGGTCACTACATTGGGGGCATGTATGCTGGTCACTGCATTTAAGGGTGCACGCAACCTGGTCACTGCATTGGGGGAATGGCATGCTGGTCACTGCATTAAAGGGGGCATGTATGCTGGTCTCTGCATTGGGGGCATGTATGCTGGTCACTGCATTGAAGGGGGCACGCACGCTGATCTCTGCATTGGGGGCATGTATGCTGGTCACTGCATTGGGGGCATGTATGCTGGTCACTGCATTGAAGGGGGCACGCATGCTGATCTCTGCATTGGGGGCATGTATGCTGGTCACTGCATTGGGGGCATGTACGCTGATCTCTGCATTGGGGGAATGGTATGCTGGTCTTTGCATTGGGGGCATGTACGCTGATCTCTGCATTGAAGGGGGCATGTACGCTGGTCACTGCATTGAAGGGGGCATGTACGCTGGTCACTGCATTGAAGGGGGCATGTACACTAGTCACTGCATTGAAAGGGGGCACGCTGGTCACTGTGCAATACTTTTGAGTAAAGGTGCTGGGTGAGAGCTAGCAGCGTGCAAAATTGTGTTCCCTGCAGAGGGTTTTCTGTACAGTGTAGAGCAGAGTAATCCATTATCGTCAACAAAGATTTCTACATCCAAAAATGTTATTCTCTGTTGATGATAATTGAATGTAAATTTCAAATTGTAATTATTGGATTCTAAACTGTTTAGGAATGTAACCAAGTCTGTTTTTGATCCTGCCCAAATCAGAAGGATGTCATCTATATATCGATGCCAGGATATAATGTTACTCAATGGTCCCCCATCACTGTCCTCCGAAAATAGTTCCAGCTCCCATCCCCCCAGGTACAGTTTTGCATAGGAGGGGGCACAATGTGCCCCCATTGCGACTCCCTGTACCTGGAGGTAATGGGAGCTCTTGTACATGAACACATTATGTGTCAAAACAAATTCTAACATCTGCATAATGAATTCGTTGTATTTCCAAGATTCATTACCATGTTCCTTTAGTTGTTCCCCCACAACACTTAAACCTCTCTGATGGGGGATTGAATTATAAAGGGCTTCCACCTCAATGGCAACAAGCCAAGCATCACTCAGTATATGTATGCCATCAATCGTTTTGAGCAAATCAATGGTGTCTTTTACATATGAAAAAAGTGATTTAATGTGAGGATAAAGGTATTCGTCTATTAAGCAACTTGCATTTTCAGTGAGGGAATTTCATCCTGATATAATTGGTCGGCCAGGTGGAGAGGTCATGTTTTTATGGATTTTAGGTAATGCATAGGGTTGGGGCTATCCAGGTATTTAAGTGTGTTTTCATTAAGGATTCCTGCATGGAAAGCTAAAGTTATCATTCTCTTAAATTTTGCTGTACTTGACTGGATAAAAGAAGAAGGAACAGGTCTATACCAGTCTTTGTTTTGGATAATATTGAAACACATTTTTATATAATCTTCCCTGTCAAGTACAACCAAATTTCCCCCCTTATCAGAGGGTTTAATTACAATGTCATGGTTATTCTCTAGAGATTTGATAGCCTGTCTATGTTTTAAGGAGATATTGTGAGGGGGTCCTGTTTTCCAAATTGTATTTTCTATAGCTTTAGATACTTGAATGACAAAGGCCCATATATTTGGATTGCCCTGTAGTGCAGGAAAATATTTGGATTTCGGTTTATAATTTTTTGGGGGTGCATATACAAGTTTGGAAGAAGTAAAATTATCAGAAAATTGGCTTGGTTGTTCTTCGGGATGACCCTCATCCCAAAGCTCTATTAAGTCCTGAAGTGCACGTAATTCCTCTAATGAAACGTTCTGCAGAAGTGAATTATCGTATGTAGAGGTATCCAATTCCTTACGGTCCTTATCATACAAGACTTTGTACATAAGCCTCCTTGCAAACAAATGCAGATCTTTTATTAGTTCAAATTTATTAGCCTCATGATTCAGGCAGAAGGTGAGGCCAAGTCGGAACACCTCGGACTAACCCTCCGAGAGATCATAGGCTGAAAGGTTAATAATCACATATTGTTCCCGGTCCACCTGGTTAGGGTGGCCGGGCAAACTTACTTTGGGGGAAGGGAAGTGGTTTTAGCAGGTGTAGGTAAAGTGCAGATACTCTTGGAGAAATCAGCCTTGCTAGTTCCACAGAAGATAGGTGCTGTGCGTTTGTCACTTGTGGATAGAGAAGTGATAATCCCTGATTCGTTAGAACTGGGATTATTGGTGATACTGGGGAAAGAAAGTGTAGAAGTGTGAAAAGATGTATTGCTAGATGTGGTGACCAGTGAAGTGGCCCTCAGTAAAGTTTCTAATATAGGACGATTATGTGTTTGATTAGGGCGTATTGATTTGTTTTTGTCAAACGTATAGGATTTCTTGGGATTTTCCGATATTGAAGTATCGGTGTCTTTTTTCCTCTTTTTGGTTTCAACAGAGGAACATCCAGTGTGTGGACCTAGTTGAGGAAATGAGACTGATGATAGTGAGGACAGATCCGATTTTTCACCATCTAAATTTCAGTTTCAGGTGTTTCAGGTAAATCATAATGGAATATAGAGTGCGCTCTAGGGCGCCTAAATCCTTCATGGGTCCATTTATATGCAAAGTTTCCATCATACGCTTTTTTGTCCCTCATATATTTAGCCTCTTTACTTTTGATAAGGTCAGTGGCATATTTAGTTAAATAGTTTCTAAGTTTTGAGTCCCTATCAGGGAAACCCGGGAAGGTGGTTATGGTCTTATATTCATCCTGCCACATTAAGATTTCTGTATCAATTTCTTTAATATCCGACTCATATTGTTCAATTAAGATGCGCATCATACCCAAGGAGCATGTTTGTAAGTTAGATTCCCATGCTTGTTTAGAAGCAGGCTCTATTGTTTTGATATTAGGGAAAATCTGAACACGTAAACCCCACGGTATAACTTGATCGTTTACATGTTTTTCAAAGTATTTTTTGTGCCAATATAATCTAGTTTTCCTTTCTACCAACCTTTGTAATTTTGTAAAGTATTTATCAGCGTCAGCCTCTGACAATGTACTGTCAGATCTGGCCTTGTGTACCTCATTAACAAAGCCTTCCCAAGCTTCCCCGCAGTAGTTATTCAAGGATAGGACCTCCACTCTCCCCAGGTGTTTGTGTAGAGGAACAGTGCTGGCAGTAATGTGTTGTTGGGTTCTCAGTCTTCTCCTTCCCTCTGCCAGCTGTCACTTCTTTCCCCATGTATTTCCAGCTCCCACCTCCTCCATCCCCACCTGCCCCATGCCTCCCAACATTGTCCTGAACTCCTAAAGCCTCCTACTCTTATCCACTGCTGCAAATAAATAACTGGCTGACCAAACATTCCTTTAATACTGTATGTCCACAGCCACCAATACATAGCCCAGCCCTCATGCCCTATCCTCTAACCCCCCCCCCCCCAATTTAACACTACAGAGGTCCCTTCTGTCCCTACCTATTGCCAAATGCTCCCTAAGATGGAGCTGCCTGATCACATAAGTATACAAACCTTTTTTACACAGGGTAGGCTGCATAGGTAGTCGGAAGTGGGAGGGAACATTTTTAGGAACAGTTACTGTACTGTGGGGTGTCTGTATTGAGGGAGGTCCGTACTGGGTGGGGATTATATTGAGGGGGTTCTGTACTGAGAGTGGCGTGTACTGGGGGGGAAACCTGTATTGGGAGAGTCTGTACTGGGGGGTTTGGACTGAAGGATATTTTTATTGGGGGTGTCTGTACTGATTGGATCTGTACTGGGGGTATCTTTACTAAGATGTTAATCTGGGGGGGGGGTGTCTGTACTGGTTAGGGTTCTGTAATAAGGGGTTAGGGTTGGAAGAGGGGTTCTGGGGGGTTTGTTCTGAGGGGTTAGTCCAGAAGGAGTTAGGCTGGAAGGAGAATTTGTATGGGGGGGGGGGGCTGTACTGGTAGAATAGAATGGGAAAGTGGTGGGAAGCCATATTCAGGACTGTGCATAGAAAAGAGAGAAAAGGAGGCGCAAACACCTGGTGCATTACCCTTAGACACCTTTAAAACTTTTATTCAAAAGACAAAAACATGGGGGCTTGGCCGGGATGTGAAGCTGAGTGGTCGCACTGTGCTCAAGTTCCGATCCTGCCTTGATCCTGTCATCTCTTCCAGCCTTTATTTTCATCTCGGCTCCCCTTTTACCTTCACCCTGGGTTTCAGGAAACCGGGCAATACCTCGCAGGCTCCTCCGCTGTCTCCGGGGAAGCTGCATTCCACTAAGAAATCTGGGACCTTGGCCTCTTCTCTGGGTCCCGCCGCGGCCATCTTGGACACATGGCCTGCACCTTCTAAGATGTTAGCGGCCACTTAGACTGTGGCCGGTTAAGGGGGCTCCTCGGATCCATCCCCATCGTATATCCTGGAGGCCATTAAGGCATGCAAGGACGTCCTCACGGTCAAAATGGACTACATGGCGACGGACGTCAGTCTCATCCACTGTGATCTCGATAAATTCCGGTCCAGGATGTCGGAGGCGGAGGGCCGCATCTCTCAGTTGGAAGATTCTACGCGGGTGGACTCCAGGGACTTGCATGCTATTCAACTGCAGGTACGAGCTCTCCAGGACCGCGCGATTGATACCAAAAACCGCCTCCGGCGCAACAACATCCGCATCCTGGGGTTACCAGAGCGCTCGGAGGGCTCCCGGCCTGCGGAGTTTGCGGAGACCTTTCTCACTGGCCTGTTGGATCTGCCTGCCATGCCCCCCTTTCGTGATGGAGAGGGCGCATAGGGTCCTCCCGGCTCCCCCGATCCCGGAAGGCCCGCCCAGGCCGTTTCTGCTTCGGCTCCTTAATTACCGGGACCGCATTCTCTCGGCTGCGAGGGTCAAGCCGGACCTTAACTACAAGAACTCAAAGATTATGTTGTTCCCTGATTATTCACCGGAGGTCCAGCAGAAGAGATGCCTCTTCACAGACATCCGTAAACAGCTCCATGAGAAGGGCATCAAGTTCAGCCTCCTCTATCCCAGTAGGCTCCAGGTGATTGATGGGGACCGCACTCGCTTCTTTGATGATCCGGATTCGGCGGCTGCCTGGCTGGACGTCCGTTGACCCCCCACGTTCGGCTGAATGCCCCCGGCTTGCCTTCTATTTACCCGATGTGCTCCTCACGGATGGCCGGCTCTGGTTCCTGGGGTCTCTAAAGGTACTGTGTATTCCTTGGCCGTAGGCTCCTGTCTTCAGATCCTGTTCCTGGCTTCTACCATCTCTCCACCTGCTTATTTTGCATCTTGCTGACTGATCCTCCCTCCATGTCCTGGATTCCCCATGCCCGTTCCCTCTCCTTTCAGCCCTGTTTCGGTTCCCCCCCCTTCCCCGTTATCCCCTTATTTCCACCTCCCCTTTCCACCTCCCCTTGGGTCGGTGCCAACCACTACTTATTCTCTGCTGGAATATTGCCTGGAATGCAGCCGAGTCCTGTGTGCTTGAACTGTTGCCTGCTTGTTGTGCCCTGCAAGCGAGGACTCTGCACAATCATTTCGCTGTTGTTTTTTTTTTCTCTGGCCTTTTTTATTTTTCAGTGCCTGCTCCATTGGGACGCTGGTTGTGGCAGCTGCCACGGGACTGGTTCACACCGATAGGCCTGGCAGGCTAGGCTGCTAGTGCCTTTTTTTTTTTTTTCTCGGTTTAGGGTCTAGAGTGTCCCCTGGTCCTACCCATCCATTTTTGGGGTGCGTCGGGGAACAGTAGGGTACGCACTAAGTGCCTTGGGTGTTCTAGTTCTGTAGTTTAGTTGAATTATGTTGTCTTGGTGTATTGTTATGTGCATGGGTTCCTCCTCTCTTGCTGCTCCCCAGATGCTCTGGGTCACCCACATGTTTATTGGGGAGTTGCTTCCTGAGTCCTTCCATGATGGCATCACGTAAGATAAGTACCTTTTTGGTGCTCTCCTGGAACGTGAGGGGGCTTAATTCTAAATTTAAGCGGGCACTCCTTTTTCAATACGGGAGGAAGCACAACCCCTCTATACTGATTTAGCAAGAAACGCATCTGGTGGGCAGCAAATTACAATCTCTGAAGAGACCGTGGGTGCAACGGGCCTTTCATACCTCCTACTCTACCTACGCTAGGGGTGTCTCCATATTGTTACATAGGTCCCTGCCGGGTTTGTTGGAGGCGGTTCACACAGACCCTTCGGGCAGTTAGGTTATATTGGTGCTCTCCCTGTGGCAGCAGAGATATGTGATAGTGGGCGTTTATGTTCCCCCACCTTTTAAATCTGAAGTCCTGTATACGATCCTGGAGAGGATCTCCACTTACTGCCCCGCTAAATTGCTTCTGCTGGGGGATTTCAACGACATTCTCTCCCCAGACCTGGATAAACCCCTGCCCCCCAAGGTTTTCTCGAGGGAACTCCTTAATTGGACCATGGCGGCTGGGGCCTGGGAGGTGTGGCGGTGGAAACACCCCCAGCGGAGAGTTTCTCTACTACGTATAAAATGTCCTCCAGGATAGACTATGGTTTTGCCAACCCGACCCTGTTGTCAGATGTGGAGGAGGTCCAGTACCTACCTGGCGGTCTGTCCGACCATAGTCCCCTGCTGGTCGTTCTGCATTCCGGTTGTGACCGTAGCAGCTCCATGTGGCGCCTAGGTGCCCAGTGGATTGAGGTGGTCTCCGCCAGTTATGGTCGGGACCCCTCCGCCTCCAACTTCGAGGGAATACAGGCGGCTAAACGAGATCAGCATCTTCACCTATCAGAAATCACTTGGTTGTCCATATTCCAGTCTAAGCAGCGCTTCTTTGAACATGGCGACCAGAACGGAAGGTTGTTGGCGGTCATGTCCCACCATGATGCCCCACTCACCTTGGTGCCGGAGCTCACTTCCCCCACGGGGGACGCAGTCACCTCCCCGGAGGAGATCCTGAGGGCATTCCGTGCCTTCTACTCTAAATTATATGGCACCACCCTCCTCCCTCTGTCTCAATCCGGAGGACTTGTGTCCTCTTCTGGATCCCATAGCCCTAGGTTGGTTGTCGGATTCCGAGCGGTCCGGGCTGGTCCAGCCGGTTACGGAAGAGGATGTGCGGGTTGTGATTTGTTCCATCCCTGGAGGCAAGGCTCCTGGCCCTGACGGGTTGCCTATTTAATTTTATAAGGCCCACTCTGGTATCCTGGCCCCCCTTTTGACTGCATTGTATAATGATTGCCTCTAAATAGGCACGCTTCCTGCCTCTATGGCAGAGGCTCACATTATTTTGATTCACAAATCTCCCAAAGATCCCAAATTGCGTGCCTCTTATCGGCCGATCGTGTTGCTCAACAACGACCTCAAATATCTTAACAAAATACTTGCCTCCAGACTCCGACCTGTACTTCCCTCTGTGGTCGATCAGGATCAGACCGGCTTCATGGCCCACAGTTCTACAAACATTAACCTCCGTCGACTTTACACCAATCTACAGACTCAACATTTGAAGTCCAGTACGCGGGTTGTTGCCTCTCTCGACATCGAGAAGGCATTCGACTCTGTTGAGTGGCTCTTTTTGTGGGAGATTCTAAGGTGGATGGGCTTCCCTCTCGTTTTCATTAGATGGCTGCAGACTATATATAGGTCTTCGGTGGCGGCCATCCGCTTGGGCGGCAGGCTGTCTTCCCCATTTCCACTGTCCAGAGGTACGCGGAAGGTCTGTCCCCTCTCTCTGGTCCTATTTGCTATTGCTATGGAACCACTGGCTGAGGCGCTCTGTGTTTCTCCGAATATCCAGGGGTTGTGGGTGGCGTGGCTGGAGGAGAGGGGGGCACTGTATGCGGATGACCTTCTGCTATTTTTACATGATGCGGGACCTTCCCTTGAGGGTGCCCTTACCATTCTTAATAGCTTCTCTAGGGTAACGGGTATACGTGTTAACTGGGCTAAATCTCAGCTGCTCACGATTGATGACGGGGCCAGGCGGAGTGCCTCGCCTGATGTCTCGTTGCAGTGGGTGGATAGTTTCACATACTTGGGGGTGCGGGTATCCAGGAGACCGGCAGACTTTATTTCCCTTAACCTTGATCCGGTGGTGGTGGAGCTCAGGGCCAGGCTGAAGGCGTGGGAGAACCTTCCCCTTTCATTGTTGGGTCGCATTCATTTGGTGAAAATGAAGCTCCTTCCTAAACTTACCTATTTGTTTCGCCACTCGCCTCAATGGATCCCTAAATCGTTCTTTTCTAGCCTGAACAAAATTTTTTCCTACTCTCATGCGCCCCCTCTCGCAGGGGGGGCTTGGCCTTCCCGGACTGTCACAAATATTTTTTGGCCTCTCAACTAGTCACGGCAGCGTGGTATTGGCTCCTGATGCCTCTAATTCTGCGGTTGTGGTGGAGGCGGCGATGCTGGGGTCTGTGGAGGCGTTGTCTCAATTGTTGTTTCGGGGGCCCTAAGGCTCCATATGCCCTGACCTCCTCCATGCAAACGACGCTCAGGGCCTGGCGCTGGAGGCGTACCCGAGCACCGCTGTCTCTCCCAACTCGCCCTTATGGGTCAACCCCACCCTGTCGCACCTGTTTTCTCTCCCCGACCCTGCGGCCTGGACTAAATATGGTATAAAGAAGATTTCAGACCTGACCTTGGACCTTATTCTCCCCTCATTTGACCATTTACTTACCTCCAATGATGTGCCTCCAAGATTCATGCCTCCCACTCCCCGGAGTGCTGGAGGTGCGGCTGTGCCCCGGGCGATTTCATACACATCTTCTGGACCTGCCCGGAGCTCTCTGCTTACTGGTCACGGGTGTTCTTTGTGGTTAATGGTGTTCTTCAGGTTTCAGCTGACCCCTCACCTAAAATGGCTCTGTTGGGCCTGTTGGATGATCTGCTGCCTAGGGTAGCGGACCGTACTCTCATGGGTCTCCTTCTTTTTTATGCTAGGAAGAACGTTGTGCTTCACTGGAGGCAGCGGTCCCCCCCTCGATTCAGCGATGGAGGGTACTGGAGGACTCGGCGATACCACTGTATCGGGACACATATCATCACAGGGGGTGCCCCAAGAAACATGACAGGGTATAGGCCAAGTGGCTGTCAGATTCCTCCTCGGCCTTGTTGGTTGATTCCTTAAGTACCTGATGATCCAGGGATGTGGCTGCTCGGTGATCTGTTGCCCGCTTTCTGCTCCCTCCTCTCCCATTGTGTTCCAGTCTATGTTCTATGAGTTTTATGACTTGGCTTGCTGCTTAATGTTATTTTCTCGCCCCTGCGTGGGTGGCTTGCGGTTATTGATTATGTGCTCATGTATGTGTTATATTCTCCGTGTTGTGAGAGACACAGGACTCTGGTCTGGAGCAACGGTTGTTTATTCAGGACTCTCTGTACAGCATTACAGGACAGCTCTGCATATCAATACATCTCTACATGTGTCTAAAGATGGCCACTCTGCCCCTTGACCCTTGTCATCACTCCTGGGTGGAGCCAGCCTTAAAGTGACAGTACATGTGAAACCCTTCAGGTATAACACCTTCCATCCATCCCTAAAAAAAAAACAAAAAACAAAAAAAAAACAACAAAACAAGAACAGGCATAAAACAGTAACTCATAATTGTCCAATACCGTCCTCCAACTCAGAGATTTACATGGCTTCTTCCGCGTCCGGATGTGAGAACAACTTCCAGGGACGCTACGGGGAGAAAATGGCAGCGGATCACTTTCGGTGGGCCCGTCGAAAGTCTCGTAACCGGTCTTGCATTTGAAACCGGTCAGGAGGGCAAAAGTGTCGTTGAGGACGGGCACCCAGCGACTCGGGCCGGAGGAAGCAGGGCTGGCCGGAATGGACACCGGCGGGGCCAAGAGGGGATCCCCTAGCTCAGAGGGTGAGCAGACCTCTGGACCAGGGCTGGAGGGCTCTGTTGGAGCTGAGTTCAAAAGTTCAGAGTCCTCCCAAGCATCAGTCTCAATGCCTCCTGATCTGGTAGGAGCAGATCCTTGAGACACTGGAGATGCAGCCAATGTCAGGGATTCAGGCAGCTGAGAACGAGGACGCAATTGGTCCGCATGCCTTCTGCAAATGGAACCATCTTCCAGGCAGACCCTATACATTTTGGGTCCCAAAGTCTCTGCGACGATAGCAGGAAGCCAACGAGTGTTGGAAGCGCCATAAGATCGGGCCCATACCTTTTGCTGGGCTGTAAACCGGGGAATCTCGTCGGGTTCGACCCTTTTGTCTTGGGACTGCCGTACATGTTCCTGGACCGTTTGAGGGCGGGGCATATCCAAAACAGTCCATGGCTCCCGACCCAAAAGAAGTTCAGCTGGAGTTTTCCCAGTGGTTGCATGTGGTGTGGTTCTGTAAGCAGAAAGGAAGGAGTCCAGCTGCTGGGGTGACAGGGACTGTTGTTTACTTGTAGCCACAGTAGCTTTGAAATAGCGTTTGAAGGTCTGTACAAACCTTTCTGCTTGACCATTTGTAGCTGGGTGGTAAGGTGCGGTCAACTTGTGTTTGATATTGTGGGCAGTAAGGAAACCCTGAAACTCCTGGCTTGTGAATTGTGCACCGTTGTCTGTGACAATTTCTCTGGGGTATCCAAACGTAGCAGCGAGATGTAACAGTATGGAAATCGTCGCCTTAGTCGTTGGCTGGGTAACAGGAATGACCTCAGGCCACTTTGAATGGGCATCAATAATGATCAAAAAGGTGTGTCCTCTGATCGGACCTGCAAAGTCCAAGTGTAGGCGAAACCAGGGAACCGTGGGCCAAGTCCAGGGCTGGACGCACCCTCGAGGAGGGTCTCTTGCAGTTTGTGCACATCCAGCAAACGCATTCACATATGTCGTGATATCGGAGTCGAGGTTCGGCCACCACACATAGCCTCGGGCCTTTTGTTTCATATGTGTGCCTCCAGGATGACCAGTATGTAGCAAGTCTAGAATGTGTCTCCGGAGGGTCTGTGGAACGATCACTCGGTCTCCCCATAAAACACAGTTGCCAGACACAGTTAATTCCAGACGCCTACGGAAGTAAGGTTCATAATCCTGTGTGACAGTTGCAGGCCAACCGTACCGTACCCAGGAGAGTATTGTCTTAAGGAAGGTATCCTTGGCTGTATGGGCTGCTACTTCCCCAGAAGACAGAAAGGACAGGCTGGTGTAACGACAACTCTTGACAGGTGGAGAAGAGTCTGTTAATGTCCTTGTCAGACGGGACACGGCGTCTGCATTAGCATTGGCATCATGGCTGCGATACTGGATTTTGTAGCTATATGCTCCCAAGAATATGGCATAGCGTTGAAGACGGGCCGCAGTCGTCTGGGAGATGCCTTTGTCAGGGCTAAAGATCTGAAGGAGTGGTTTATGATCAGTCAGTATGGTGAATTCCCTACCATACAGGTAAAGATGAAACTTCTTAATTGCCAATATGAGCGCCAGAGCCTCTTTGTCAATGTGAGAGTAATTGCTTTCTGCTTTTGTCAAGGACCTGGAGGCGAATGCCACTGGTTTCTCTGACCCATCTGGCAAAACGTGAGATAGTACAGCCCCTAGACCATAGGGTGAGGCATCACAAGCCAAGGTGAGAGGCCTTTGGAGGTCATAGTGCACGAGCATGCGTGACGCCAACAGCTTTCGCTTAGAAACTTCAAAAGCACGTTGGCATGCAGCCGACCAGTTCCATCTGGAGTGTTTCTCCAAAAGCTTGTTTAATGGAAACAAAGTGTGTGCTAGATCCGGCAGGAATTTGTGGTAATAGTTCAGCAAGCCCAGGTATGATCGCAGCTGCTGGACGTTGGTCGGGGCTGGAGCTTTTACTAAAGCATCAACTTTGGCTTCCGTGGTGTGTATACCCTCTGCAGCCACAAGGTGGCCACAAAACTCCAATTTAGGTACCATGAATTGGCATTTCGCCAAGTTCACTTTTAGACCCTGCTCTTGCAGTCTCGCCAACACAAGCTCCACGTTATGCTTGTGTTCCTGGTCCGTCAGGCCCGTGATGAGCATGTCATCTAACAGGCACTGTGTGAAAGGAATGTCCGCCAAAATCTCATCCATTTTGCGTTGCCAAATGGCTGGGGCGGAGGCTACCCCAAACACCATCCGATTGTATTCATACAGTCCCTTGTGAGTGTTGATTGTTAGAAACTTGCGGGACGAAGGGTGGACCTCAAACTGTAAATAAGCTTGCCTGAGATCAAGCTTGGTGAACTTTTGACCTCCTGCAAGAGAGGCAAAAATGTCATTTACTCTGGGTAGGGGATACTGGTCTATCTCCAGTTGAGAATTTAGTGCCATGCGGAAATCGCCACAAATGCGTAAGTCCCCATTCGCTTTCTTTACTGGTACAACTGGTGATGCCCACTCGCTGTGCTCTACCTTTGAGATGACACCTTGTTCCTCCAGCCGGCTTAGTTCAGCTTCCACACCTGCTCGGAGTGCGAAAGGTACCGTCCGAGCTTTGAAGAACCTAGGCTGGGCATTGGGTTTCAGCCTGAGTCTCACACAGTCATGCTTTATTTTTCCCAAATGGTTATCAAAGACTTGTGGGAATCGCTGTTTCAGGGACTTCACCCATCCCTCTTCATCCCCTGATGGGATGGTCACGGTGTTGCAGGGGTTAATGGCGATGTCTGGCATGCCAAAGTGAGCAATCCAGTCTCTCCCAAAAAGAGGGGGTCCCCCATGTTCTAGGATATACAATGGCATTCTTTTCGTATGACCCTTGTAGGATACCTGTACTTTCACGTAACCCAGTGGGTGGAGTATCTGCTTTGAGTATGTCTGCAGTTTGATTGGCGTTGGACGGACAGTTGTTCGGATCAGAAGTTTTCTCCATTGTTTCTGGGTGATAACTGAAACTGGTGCTCCTGTGTCTACATCCATCTTGAGTTTCTTTCCTTCCACGGTTACCTCTACAGTCATTGCTGAGGGTGCTGAATGCATATGATGTATGTCCAATCTGTGGAGCACTTCCTCATCCCCTGATTCCGATGACGATGGATATCTTCCCACCATATATGCCTTTGTCCTGGGGTTCAGAGGTTGTTTATTTTGCACCTTCTTACTACGGCAGACTCGTTTCAGATGGCCTGAGTTACCACAATTATGACAGAGCTGATCCTTAAACCGGCAGACTTTGTGATCATGGTCTGTATTCCCACAACGGTAACAAGCTGACGTCCCGGTTGGTGAGGTTCTATATTTACCGTTAGCTGCAGTTTGCTTGACTGCTGTTCTGAAAACTTCCTTTTTAACCTCTTCCCTTCTGCTCTGGGGGTTCAATGCCTCTGTATCTTTCACAGCCATTTCCATCACTGAAGCTATCTCAATTGCCTTTGTAAGGGTAAGGTCTTTCTCTGTTAACAGTCTCTTTTGGCTAGACTCACTATTCAGTCCCATGACAAACTTATCCCTCAGTGCAGTCGGTAAGTACTCCCCAAAAGAATAGGTTGAGGCTAGTCTGCGAAGGGCGAGCACATAAGCCTTAATATCTTCACCTGGCTGCTGCTGCCGCTGATAGAACCGGAATCTTTCTGCAATCTCTAATGGTTTAGGCTGGAAGTGATTCCCTAACAGTGTCAGGAGCTCTGCCAAAGTCTTAGTTGCTGGTTTTTCAGGGAAAAGGAGATCCCTAAGAGTGTCATATGTCCTAGCACCAACCAGTGTCAGAAATACTGCTACTTACCTGTCGCCTGGGATGGCATTTGCATAAAAATATTGTTCTAGTCTTTCAATCCAGGAAATCCACGTTGTCTGTTCTCCATCAAATTCACTTAATGTCCCGATCAATGACATTTTCCTGCTGGGCTCTGTGGGTGTTTGTATTCCTGACAATCCCGAGTTTTTTTCTTCCTTTCCTTTCTCACACGGATAGTAACCTTGTAAATCCCATCCTCGTCGCCACTGTTATATTCTCCGTGTTGTGAGAGACACAGGACTCTGGTCTGGAGCAACGGTTGTTTATTCAGGACTCTCTGTACAGCATTACAGGACAGCTCTGCATATCAATACATCTCTACATGTGTCTAAAGATGGCCACTCTGCCCCTTGACCCTTGTCATCCCTCCTGGGTGGAGCCAGCCTTAAAGTGACAGTACATGTGAAACCCTTCAGGTATAACAGTATGGCAATATGGTGAACCTTGTGCACTAAGCTGTTGTTGTTTGTTTGCATGTTAAAAAACAATAAAAAAGATTTAAAAAAAAAAAAAAGACAAAAACATACTCACAGACATGAAGAACATATATCGCATAGAATGAGTCCACCACATGTGGAGGTATTCATCCCTATAGTTGGACCACTGACACGTTTCGGGAGACACGCTCCCTTCCTGATATATGTTCTTCATGTCTGTGAGTATGTTTTTGGCTTTTTATTAAAAGTTTAAAGGTGTCGAAGGGTAATGCTCCAGGTGTTTGCGCCTCCTTTTCTCTCTTTTCTATGCACTTCTGATTGGAGTTCCCCGCCTGAGGAGAGCAGCACGCCTGTTATTACCATTGGAGTGAACGCTTGGGTGTTAAAGTTGTCTGGATATTCAAGACTGTGGGTTGAAGCTTGGGGCCTTGTTGGAATTTGTACTGTGGAGGATATTGACTTAGATCAGGGGGAGATTTGTATTTGCAGGGGGGTGTAATTTTTGGTTGTATATTGGGCAGTGATTGTATTCTTTGTGTTATGCACTCTTGAGAGTGTAGGTACAAGTACTGTGGAATATGTGTGCTGTATATAAAGTAATTAGGCTCACATTTTATTTACTATGGCCCTTTAAGCCCCTCACATTACTAGCACAATTTGGCCAAACACGCAAAACAACAAAAAAAATATTAGTAATAACTATATAGCAGCCTTGGAAGTAGGGTGGAGACACCATTTTAAAGGTTGCTGCAGCAGGTGGGCCAATCAGAGGAGCCTCCTGTGTGAAGGGCTTGATGGTGCAGGTGTTTAGAGCAGGTAGAATCTGTGATTTTCCTTACATCTGAGACCAATAATACACATTATGCTGAAAGTGCACAACCCGCCAGTACCTTTGGCTGACAGTACACAGCCTGCTGATATCTGAGACCTACAGTACGCAGCCTGCCAATACCTTGGACTGACAGTACACACCCTGCTGATACCTAAGACCTACAGTAAACAACCTGCCAATACCTAGGGCTAACAATACACAACCTGCCGATACCTGCAACTGACAGTACACAACCTGCCAAATACCTGGAACTGACAATACACAACTTGCTCAAACATGGAACTGACAGTACACAACCTGCCGATACCTGGAACTGACAATACACAATCTGCAAATACCTGGGACTAAATGTACACAGTTTGCCAATAACCGAGAACTACAGTACACAACCTGCCAATACCTGAGACTGACAATACACAACTTGCTGATACCTGGAACTGGCAGTACACAACCCGCCAATGCCCGGGACTGATAATACACAACATGCTGAAACCTAAAACTGACAATGCAAAACCTGCCAATACCTGGGACTGACAATACACAACCTGCCAATGCTTGGGACCTAAAGTATATATCCTGCCAATACCTGCAACTGACAGCACACAACCTGGTGACACCTCGGAATGACAGCACACAGCCTGTAAAAACCTTGGACTAACAGTACACAACCTATCAATACATGTGACTGACAGTACACAACCTGCTGATACCTGAGAACTACAGTATACAACCTGTCGATACCTGGGGCTGACAGTAAACAACCTGCTGATACCTGGGACTGACAGTACACATCCTGCCAACACCTGAGACTGACAGTACCCAACCTGTCAATACCTGGGGCTTACAATACACAACCTGCCAATAATTAGGACTAACAATACACACCCTGGTGATGGTGATTGGATTGGGGGAAGAAGTAGCTTGTTAGGGTATAAATGTAAGGGTCTGTTCCCAGAACTCATTTGAACAGAGTAAACCACATGGACAAGTTATGAAACATCATTAACATATTAACAGAACAACTCCAGTAGAATGTGGCTAACTACTACTGGTGGCCAATGACAGCAAAGTTTAACAATTATTCATACCTAGGATTTTTTTTTCTGAAAGAGCTGATTGTAGCATTTTGCTGGAGAGCAGATATGTTCCTGGAAAGTTTTCTAATGATGCTACTTTGTAATCATATTCAGCTGATAGTACTGTTCTTTTGGAAGGAGGAACTGATGGCATTGCCCTTTTGAAAAAAGGCACTGCTTGTACTGCTGTGTTGAAAAGAGGAACTGATTGTAGTCATCTATTGGAAAGGGATAGTTCAGCAGAACAGGAATGTTGTAACCAAAAGATGAAGTGATGAGAATTCTCCATACCAAAGCTACAGACAGCTATAAAATAGAATTCTGCCCCACTATATCCAAAATTAAAAATGTATAAGTGTAAGTTTAAGAATCTGAAGAAGTAATTGCCATTTAGCACTTTAAAACACATTTCAGTGGCTTCATAGCACAAATATTTTTTTTTTTTTTACTAGCGTTGCATTATTCTGTTTCTCCTTTCACATTGCATGCAAGTTTATTTTCCAACAATAATTGACTATTCTCATATTCAAATGTTGCTATATTAAATCCATAGAAAAACTCTTAAAATTACCGTATGTTTTTTTCTAAGCTTTTTTTGGCGCTTATATAACTCTGCTGTACTTGAAGAGCCAGTCACTTGTGTCTGCACCGACTTCTAGGTTATTCAGAGCCAATCATCACTATTGGCTAACTTTATTTTTTACTCATTAAGTAGGAACCTTGCATTCTTCATAATAATGAACTGACACTTTTCTGTTTTGCAGAAAAATAAGTAGATGGTAATTAGTGATGTGTGCATTTGTTCTTTTTTAGCAATCATATAGCAGGATTGCAACACTATATGAACATTTTTGAAGGCAGTCTTATATAGCAGGGTGACATGGGAGGGTATGTCAAGTTGGTAAAACAGTAACAAGTTATGAACGTTTGTTTTATATGTTCTCAGTAAAAATTGATTAAGCACACAGTCAGTGTGTGAAACGCGTCTACCTTGTCACGATTGTCATATTTGGATGTCCAGTCAATAAATCTGGATTTTGACTCAACCTGGAGTGCTGCCAATTCCTTTTCCTTTATCAAGTTTCCACGGAGGCGAGCCGGGGCATGCACCCGTGTGAGTCATCAGGCAATTACACCACCTTGAGCAGTGAGTTCTTGACTCTTCAATTATATGTTCTCAGAAGAAATATTTGTACTATATACACAATTTATATTCTGGTTACTCCTATTAGTATCATTCTTGGATAAGCGCTTTTTCATTATGTCGCAATCATTTTTCCATAACATGTCCAACTTTTATGCTAGGCCATCAAAAGTGCTGACAACTACCTCAAACATAAAATTAATAAACACTGATCCAAATGCTTCAGCCTCTCACTAGCCTGTAATTTATGTAGGGCAGCTTGGCGAACACTTCTTTGAACCTGGCCTCCTACACCACATTGGCCATTTTGGTGTTCTAACAGATCCGAGTTTCAGGGTGCTCTTCGTCCACAATGTTATGTGTCATCATATTTTATGGTTTTATTAAAATGATTATTCTATTGACCTATACAGTCATGTTTTTAGTCTATGTTACAATAAAATTCTGGTAAATTTGAATTGATTTTTGTTATACTCTCTATTACTTTTCTATCTGCCCTTAATATCCCAACTAGGGTAACAATGTTTTCCATAAGCTTCCAGGATGTTGGTAGAATTTTTTACTTTTGAGAGACCAGAACCCATTTGTCATTTTCCCCCTATAATTTATGTTTCCAGCCAGTCACATGAGGAACAGTTTTGGGTTTTTACATACCAGTATGCCAATATGTGTGTTCATTGTAAAGGGCCTAGGAAGAATTGGGAAATAAATCTTCAAATGAAAGGGAAAGCTTAAAAACGAATCTGATGAGAAACAAAACCAAAATTATACTGCACTACAACAGTGCTTCTCAAATCAGGGACCACTGAAAGATCATGTTTTGCAGCTAAAAAGGTGAAATGATAAGATGGCTTAAAACCAATTATTACAGGTATGCAAATGCCAGAAAGTTTGGCAACTATGACTTGTTAGGCGCCTTTTACACCTATGCAGGGGTAATGGTGTGCACAAGTTTTTGCATGTTTTGCATGCTCTACTTAGGGCAGCTTATTTATTTCAATGGACTGCCCTACACACAAAAATTCATGAATGAAGGGCACAAACCCTTCACTAGTCTGAAGTGCACTCTAGGAAAAAGGTTGGGATATGGTGCAATGTCCCCTGAGAGCTACCCCTTAGCATAAGCAAAAGGTTAAGTCTCTGTGTAGCTGTGTAAAGAGGCAGTTACTCTTTATGTATTCCAAGGGGATGGGGGGGGAGGGATACCGGACCTTAGAAAGCCCACTCAACCCACAATGGGGTATGGGGGTGTGATGTATGTATATAAAATTTCAATGGACTGCCCTACACACAAAAATTCATGAATGAAGGGCACAAACCCTTCACTAGTCTGAAGTGCACTCTAGGAAAAAGGTTGGGATATGGTGCAATGTCCCCTGAGAGCTACCCCTTAGCATAAGCAAAAGGTTAAGTCTCTGTGTAGCTGTGTAAAGAGGCAGTTACTCTTTAGCCTGCTAGTGCTGGAGCCCAGTGGTATACTTAGTACACATAAGATTAGTCCATAGCTTGCCGCCTCAACCTCCGCAATATCTCCAAGACACGCCCCTTCCTAACCAATGACACCACAAAGATTCTTATTCACTCCTTGGTCATCTCTCGCCTCAACTACTACAACTCCCTCCTCATTGCCTTAATTTTAAATAGGCTATCCCCCTTCAGTCCATCATGAATGCTGCTGCCAGGCTCATCCACCTTACAAAATGTTCAGCGTCTGCTACCCCTCTCTGTCAATCCCTCCACTGGCTTCTTCTCACCCAACAAATTAAATTCAAGATACTAACAACAACTTACAAAGCCATCCACAACTCATCCCCCAGCTACACCAGTAACCCCGTCTCAAAATACTAACCAAATGGTTCCCTTCATTCCTACCAAGACCTCCTGCTCTCTAGCTCCCTTGTCACCTCATCCCACACTCACCTCCAGGACTTCTCTAGTGCCTCTCCTAGCCTCTGGAACTCTCTACCCCAATCTGTCTGACTATATCCTACTCTGTCCACTTTCAGCTGATCCCAGAAAACTCATCTCTTCAGAGAAGCCTATCTGGCCCCCACCTAACAACTGCACATTTATTTTCTCCATCAGCGCATCCCCCACAGTTATTACCTCTTGTATCTCTTGACCCTTCCTCCTGGATTGTAAGCTCTAACAAACAGGGCTCTCTGATTCCTACTGTATTAAATTGTATTGTAATTGTACTGTCCGCCCTTATGTTGTAAAACGCTGCGTAAACTGTCAGCACTATATAAATCCTGTATTATAATAATAGATGTAGCCAAGCCTGGACTACCATATATATATATATATATATATATATATATATATATATATATATGTTGTAAATATATACATTAAGGTTACTGTTATTAATGATGCAACCAGAGTGCCCCTTTAAGGTTTTGCAAGGGAGGATCGGCTTGCTCCGGAAATGGATGAATTGGATTGTGGGAGATATAGTCAAGAACTGAGGGCAGACTGTTGTGTGGATTGTCGGAGGAACTATACTCCCAGGGAGCCATGGGAGAGTGAAGGATCATGGAAGAGCTGATATACTTGTCTGCCGGGCAGTGCGAGCGCTCTCTTGCTTCTGGGACTCGTGGAGGACAGATTTGTGGAGAGGTGTGAGCAGACACCGTTGGTGTCGGAAGCCAGAGTGTGCGACCTAGAGAAATAGAGAGCATAGCCCATCCTCAGTGGTGTGGATGCCAGTAACCACAGAGTGGTAATAGATGCAGTGAAGCTGAGTAGAGAACGGGCAAAGCTGAATTGACTGACCAATTGTCGATCATCCCCAGTGATGCAGAGCTGTGGGAGAGCGCATTGCCTGGGTAGCAGGATAATCACAAGTGGACACTGTTGAATGGAGTAGTGCCTGGTGAAATCCTGAATCACAAGTATAAATATTCATGTGTGACACACTGACTGCAGATAGGAACGCGGTTACACTATTTTCTTTGGATTACAAATATCACGCTGAAGAGTGATAAGAGCTCCAACTGCCCGTGAAGATATAGCAAGGCCTTGCTAGGGAGGGAACTTCAGCACAGGCTGCTTTAAAGGGGACCTGTTGCAGTATTATTGAGTCATTTAAGTGGATACTAGATATTGCTAGATTTGATAGTAGAGAGTTTAAATCAGAAGTTATAAGGTAACACATATTGCAATAACTTTGACAGTCATAGCTGACATTGTGGTCGGATTACATTATTCATTATAAAAATATCCTATTTGCTAAATATTCACATTTAAGGTGTTAGGGCTCTTTCACACGGACGTTCCGTATGTGCGTAAATCACCCCATCCGTTTGCGGTTGATATACGTACATAATGAATGTCTATGGGATTGCGGATGTCAGCGGATGACCATCCGCTGACATCCGATTTTCGTCCTTTCAGTTCTGTTCCGTTTTTTGGAACGGAACAGAACCCTATTTTTGTTCCGTTTAAAAAAACGGAACGGATGCAAAATCGGATGTCAGCGGTGTCATCCGCTGACACCCGCAATGCCCATAGACATACATTATGTCCGTATATCATCCGCAAACGGATGGGATTATATGCGGACATACGGAGCGGATGACACAAGTGTCACCTGTGTCCGTGAAAAAAAAAGCAATACGGTCCGCTCCGTGTGAAAGAGCCCTTAATCATTTCACCTTTGTATTTGATGGGGTTCAGTTGATTGATATTGTTATGTTTGGTTCTTCTCAAATGCTATTTGTTATCAATACGTTCTATTGATATAACTATCTCAAGTAAAACAATTGAGTTCATATATTTATTGTGTTAGAGTGTCTTTTGAATATTACAGTTGAAATGTTGGAACCTAAAGTGCCCAGTGGGTTGGATAGTTCTCAGGGTCAGGTGAGTGCAGAGGAACACCCTTTAACCAGCAGCCCTCAAGGGGGCAGTGCTACATGATAATAATAGTCCCAGTCAAGCCTGCGAGCAGCAATAAGGTTACTAGATGGCTGTATGGTCAGTTCCTAAAGGGCTCTGTCTCTCTAGCAGCAGACAGTAAATCCCCAGAGCGGATCACCAGTCCCAGTGATATTGCAGCTCACCATCAGGTCAAACACAATTTAGTCCACAATCTGCTCTGTGCCCAGGTGACTCTGGCTGTCAGCATATCTGGACTTAAAACTCTGCATCCTGTTCAGGCTGCCGTTATGCAGTGGTGGCGGTGCACACTGAGCAGCAATCTGCACTCTGTGGCTTCCTCATGGCAAGACAAAGCTGTGTCCTCTACAGCCTGAGAAAATGCAGCTCTTTCCACTCCTCCTGGCAATCTCCTTTTGGGAAATGCAGTTCAAAAGTGCTTAGTTACAGTAGAGTCTCTTTTTTCTGGACTGTAGTTCCCACAGTGCTTTGCTGCCTGACTCAGTCTATTGCAATCTTCCTGCTCAGCAGCATCCGCCTCTTGTTAATATTGCTGTTAACCAATTCACTATCACAGGGCAGCAGTTACAGAGAGGAGCTGCAACCAGGGTCTCTCTCACTCTGCATTCTTAGCCAAGAACCTGGCTACACCCTGGACAAAGAAATACACTTACAGACTCTGACCAGTCTGTTTCCACTATGGTGGAAAAGATGGTTTTACAAGGTTGCTAGTTTCTTCCTACTTAGGTGAGGAAGTCCTTGTCAGTGCAAGAACAGTAGAGTTCAATCTTTTCTTCATTACATTAGAGAGTGATCCATTACTGGTTGTCACAGCTCAGCAGGCTATCTTATGAGGATACAGTCCAACAATGCCACTGCAGTGGTATCTACAAATCAAGACTAAGATGAGGCTTATGTTCCTCATCTTGCTAACTATTATACAGTATAGCCTCCAAGTAAGCTTCAACCCCATATGCAAATACAAACAGCCAAATCCCATTGTGGATCTTTCTAAAGAAAGACAATGTTTGGACAATTCGGATTGAGGCACTAAGGACTTCCAGGGTACCACATAGACCCAAAAAACAATAGTAGTTAAAAAATTATTACCTTTTTATTAGAACATATTGGTTAAAAACAGCTCCAGCAATAGCAAGAGCATATCAAAGCACAGCACAATATATTAAGTCACTGAAGATATCTGGGTAGAAGGGAGCTTAGATTGGTCTCCACAATTAAAAGATCCACAAGAAAAAAGAGAAACATAATAAACCTCTTTAAAGATTAGATGTATTAGGGGCACCCCACAATTGGGGGACACTCTATATTCCTCCAATAGGACTCAACATGTTTTGCGGTGGTACAGCTTCGTCAGGAGTATAGATTCAAGAGGAATTAGTCTAAAAAGAGAAAAGATATACATGTACAGCAGTAATTCAAAACAAAAAGGAAAGTAAAGCAACTGCTCATAAAATGTGCTGATATGTATATTGCTGTTAAATACTCATGTTACAAAATACAAGGAGATAATACATGAATATATAGTCCGGTTTTTCTATCACACATAAAGTCTTCAGGCCAATCTATATTGATCAATCAGGGGAGGTGGTCAGCCAACCATGGGGCTGACATGAAGGCCCAGCATGCACCGGTCTGTGACGTCAGAAGGGGAGTGGTGCCACCAGGTGACGTAGCCAGGTGAACCGCTCCTTACCTATACAAGAAATGTCAAACGGAGGAACCTACAGAGGGCCTTCATGTCTGTGGGAGCGCTTTTTTCTTTTTTCCGGGTGAGGCGGACAGCGTGATTGACAATGGATTTACAATGGGGACACTGTTTTTTTATTCTTAACCACTTCTGGACAGGAAGAATTTACTCCCTTAATGACCAGGCCATTTTTTGCGATTTGGCACTGTGTTACTTCAACAGAGAATTGCGCGGCAGTGGTGACCAAGTGTTTGAAAGACACTGTAAGCAAGGCAAATGATTTAGGAAATAGGACACTCAAAGTTAAACCTGCAGTGGCTTCGAAGTGTGTTCAAACCCCTGTAGGCAGAGCTGAAGATTTGAATGAGCAGTGTTTAGCCCTCAAAAACAAGTCTAATGTTGCCCTAACAAAGGACAAAGGCCCTAAGCCTATAAGCAAAAGTAGGACATGTGGCACTGGTACTTCCCCATAACAAGAAGCTGAGGATCTGATCAGCTATGGCCAAACTGAATCAGATACAAGGAAGGCAAGGCCTATAGTCTCCAAGAGACACATGTGGACTGATTTACTTAAGGTCGGGTTCCCTAGAGAGGAAATATATGGAATTCCTACACTAGCTTTGTTTAAGAGTTGGATGCAAGTGGTTGGGAATGGTAGATTCAGTCACATTAAGTGTTTTTGTTGTCATAGAATCGGGCACATTGCTAGAGAGTGCCATGCTGTAAAGATTGGACAACTGCAGGCCTGTTTTCCCAGGACAGCACAGAGAGACATGCAAGTTTATTCTTTTAGTTGGAAGTCAATGCTTTTCTGTGAAAGTGTTACAAGGCAACAGTGGGCACCCTACAACAGTTTTGGAGTTAAAAATGGGCAGATTGAGAAATGTAAACAGTAAGCTTTGTATTTTGGCACTGGTGGAAGGAACATATAATTTGCTTTGTCTCTTACTCTTTTCAGGTATTGAGCATTCGAGAGGTGGAGCAGGCAGAGTAGATGACCAAGCCAAATGGGATGAGACAAACCAGAGGATCGGATGGAAGATGAAAATAATGTACTCACATAAAGGAACGGTTCCTTTATGTGAGTACATTATTTTTATTCTAATAAAGTAGTTATTTTAAATGGTACATCACTATATGAGGCCTTCTTCTTGCATATCATCCTGGATACACACCCACCTATGATGGACGGGGATGAGGCTGTATCAATCTTACAGAATACATATTGTATATGTGAGGGAGACGATCCAGGGATTTTTGCCATGAGTCCAGTACACAGGAATTGCCTGACAGAGGAAATCCAATAACATTCAAAGGCTGGTTACCCCTGTAGGGGTTCCTAATTCTGGTGAGTGCGGGATATATTGGAGGGGTGCACTGTTCCTTCTCCTGGCACCCAGCACTCGGATCACCCCGATCATCACCCATCAGAATTACTGAAGTATTGTTTCCATTTATCACCACTTTATGGACTTTTGATCATTTTTATTGTATTTTCCGTCACCACTTTTATATATTTATATATACCAATTTCACCATATCACCTATGGAATTTATTTATCTTGTAGGCGGTATCACCCATTGACCACTTTAAGATACCACATCTTGGCACTTTGTATTTTTATACATCCACTGTAGCACTTTCTATTTATTTATATATATATATATATATATATATATATATATATATATATATATATATATATATTTTTTTTTTTTTAATATTTTGTCTATTTATTTAGTCATGTTCTGGTTTTTCTTCATATAAACCAAACAGTCACCTCCACTTTGGCACTTTATATTTATTCCTTCTATATCACTTACCCTGTCATTTTATCGCATTGTTATTGTATTATTTGATTATGCACATTAGGATTTTTTAACCATATCCATATACAGTTTAAGTGTGAGGAAACACTCCTTCCCCCTTTTTTTCCATATTTATTATCCATCTACAGGCAGCGCCACCTACCTCTTCACACCCCACAACTATATAACTATGACATCTACCACTCCAGGGCTCCAGCGCTGTCCTTATCTGAGCCGATTCTTCAATTGGCTTCAAGTCCAGGCGGCAGCAGCTTAAACTCTTATTGACTGTGGGTAAATGCCTGGACACAAGTTTGTAACTTTGACATGTGTTAGTAAATCTCCACATATCATCACAACTACTTTAGGTATCCAGGTGAATTATTCCTTGTTTTTTTTTCAGGACTTTCTTTTGGTGGTAAGTCATAATGGATATCTCTTGATTTTTTGTTTACTATCAAAGGAAAACTGTCTCAAAATAGTAACAAAAAAAAAAAAAAGTGGCTTTTAACCACTTCAGCCCCGGAAGGTTTACCCCCTTAATGACCAGGCCAAATTTTGTGATACAGCACTGCGTTGCATTAACTGACAATTGCGCCGTTCTGCGACGCAAATAGAGCTTTCTTTTGATGGTATTTGATCACTTCTGCAGTTTTTATTTTTTGCGCTATAAACAAAAAAAGACCATCAATTTTGAAAAAAAAAAAAAAACAATATTTTTTACTTTCTGCTATAAAGCATTCCCAATAAAATATTTAAAAAAAAAATTCTTTATCAGTTTAGGCCGATTTGTATTCTGCTTCATATTTTTGGTAAAAAAAAAATCCAAAATGCCTATAATAATTGGTTTGCCAAAAGTTATGGCGTATACAAACTATGAGATAGATTTATGGACTTTTTAAAAATTGTTTTTATTGGTAATGGCGGCGATCAGCGATTTTTAGCGGGACTGCGACATTGCGGTGGACAAATTTGACACTAAGTGATACTTTTCGGGTACCAGTGACACCAATACAGTGATCAGTGCTAAATAATATGCACTATTACTGTGTAAATGACACTGGCAGGGAAGGGGTTAACCTCAGGGGCGATCAAGGGGTTAAGTGTGCTTCTAAGGAATGTTTTCTAACTGTGAGGGGACTGGACTGACTGTAGTAGGAGAGAGATCAGTGTTCCTGTCTGATTACTAGGAACACACGATCTCTCCCTTCCTGTCTAACAGAACAGCCGTCTGCCTTGTTTACATAGGCAGATGGCTGTTCTGTCAATCTCCTTGACAATCGCAGGAGGCCGGCGGCGATCGTGGCTGCGGGTCCCGCGGACTGGCTCCCACTGTGTCTAATCCCAGCTGGAGCGTGGCTCCGGCGGCGCGCTCGCCCCCTAGAGCCTTAAAGCAGAATCACGTACATATACGTGATTTTGCGCATAAGGGCCGCCCTGCCGCAGTATAAGTACGGTGGGCGTTCCTTGAGTGGTTAAATTTAGCTGTATATTTCTTGCTATTACCATAATTTACTACCAAAGAATAGCCCAAAATACATTTTCTAGCTCCTAACGATCACAGCGATACCAGATATGTATATGTTATTTGTACCCATAGAAGGGCCCAGAAGCAACTCATTCTACCTGAAACAGACTGACACTGATACTAATTAAAAAAATGAAAAAATAAAAAAAAAAACCCTACCAAAAATATACTCACCCTGACCTTTTACCATGACATTTGACCCCAAACTGGACCAAACTCCAAACTTGACCCTAACACTAGCCCTGGCACTGACCTAGATCTAACCTTGATATATCTACTTTTTTCTTTCTTTATATTTTTGACCACACTTGTTTTTTATTTACATCTTTATCTCCTGCAAGGAGAGGAAGCTACAATGTAGCTTCCTCTCCATTCAGAAGAGAAATTAAGCACAGGGGCAGGCTCACAGTGACTGATCACTGTAATAGCCAATCAGAGGCTATCACAGCAATCAGGTGAGCCAGAACCGGGAGTTCCAGGTCCTTATCATTGGTACAAGACCAGTTCTCTTGGTGAGAGCCTGGTCTCTGTGCTGCGAGCGCACTGTGCGTCGCGTTCCCAGCACAAAGGCAGGTATGGATAAATGCGTCCCCATGAAAAAAAAAACAAGTCCAGTTAGGCTGCATATATGCATACCGTTGGCAGAAAAGGGTCTTCTTACTGCGCATAAGCAAGCCGCACTGCGCTTTGTGAATGTCGTCTTTTGGGACATGGCAAAACAAGACAATACAGTCTCCTGTGCTTGAGCACTGTGTTAAAAGGACATCTGTTTAATTGGCTTCTAGGATCTTGCTGCCCTCTCAGGACGATGGATATCCATGCAGACTGCAAACATACAAAACAAGAGAAGAGCGCACGACCTAGCGCAATATCATAAGACATTTATTGAAAGATTAAAACACATGCCACACATAGTACTCGCATACATATGCTAACTGTAAGCAAGGTAAAGATTTATTTTTGCAATCCAGGGACCTCCAGAAAAGAAGTACTTTTCGATAAAACAGGAGGACTGGAAGGCATCCGTGGTGATGGGGCTGACGCGTTTCAAGGGAGAACCCTCTTCATCAGAGCATCAGCCCCATCACTACGGATGCCTTCCAGTCCTCCTGCTTTATCGAAAAGTACTTTAATCTCCGGATTGAAAAAATAAATCTTTCCCATGCTTACCGTTAGCATATGTTTGTGGTACTAAGTGTGGCATGTGTTTTAATCTTTTAATAAATGTCTTATGATACTGCGGTAGGTCGGTGCGCCCTTCTCTTGTTTTCTATGTTTTCTGGGACCTATGATGTGTCCCAGAAGGCTGTGAGGGAAGGGGGGGGGGGTGTTCAAACTTCAGCTCAGATCATTGTGGCGATCCAACTGTAAGTGGCAGCGGGTACCTGTCAAAACTAAGTACCTGCTCTCCTCACTCCCCCAGAAAGTGGGGTAAGGATACAAACAAGCAGAACTTCCCCTTTTGGGTGAAGATCTGCTTTAAGCTAAATAATGCTGAGGATTAATACTACTTAATGCTGGCCACATGCTGATCGATTTTCAGCCAGCTCCTGGAGACCCAGCCAAAATGTATATAATGGCTGGTACTGTTGACACCCTCCTGTTCAGCATTCTTCAAGCCAGGCGGAATATTGCAGCAGAACAGTGGCTGCATCCAAACAGATATAGTTGATGTTTGGATATTTTGACAGCTGCGCAACACAATCGCCACAATAGGAAATGTATCCATTTGCGCTGTAGATGGATGCAGGCTGAACAAAAAAAATCTAATAGTGTATGGCCAACTTTAGTGGCCATAGCTTATCAATGACTATTATTGTTTTAACAACGTATTTGGGAGGGGAGGGAGCAGTCATATTTGCTCATTACATATGTCGGTTTTGTTTCCTGTTTTGGTAGCATGGCATGTTTGTGCTTTACAAGTGTATTAGTCTACTTTGGCTTTCTCCACCACAGATAAAAGGCAAAATTCTATACATCAAATACAAATATTAAAATACTGAGCAGAAAACAAGTATAATCTGAATGTCATAGAAAACACAATCAGTATATGTTGCCAATGACTGAGAATGTATACTGACGGGGAACACACTATCTTATTGTTATGCAGACTGACGCTCTCCACATCATTGATATGGGATTTAATTGAAGCGTGTCGTTTAGCAGCAATGACAATAATTGTAGACAGGCTAAATGTGTAAGTTCAGAGGTTAAATCACTTCCTTGTTCATTAACTTGGTGTGATTGTACCTGCTGCGCCTAGATTATCAACTGTTGAGATATGTTCATATGGCAACTACGGCCTGTCAATACATTTTGGATGATGAAGTGTTTTTTGTGACGCAGGTAGTTTCTTAAGTGCACAGAGCAGAAAATGAAGGCAGAGATTTCCTTTTGTGATTTCACAGATATATGATAGCAATGTACTATAGTTTTTATTTTAGTATTGTTAAACCAGAAAATATGGTCTGAGAAGTGTGTGCTGGGGATCCAACACATTGTTTAGTACGGACCTAATCACTATACATTTTTATATACATTACAGAAAACTGTAATTTGACGTCCTTTTTTCCCACAAACAGAGCTTTCTTTTGGTGGTATTTGATCACCTGTGCGATTTTTTGATCATGCGCTATAATAAAAAAAAAGAGCGTCAATTTTGCAAAAAT